>NC_134497.1:31688380-31693380 GCF_040206685.1 Ascaphus truei | reverse complement strand
CTCTCTCTCTCCCTCCCACACTCTCTCTCCCTCCCACACTCTCTCTCTCTCCCTCCCACACTCTCTCTCTCTCCCTCCCACACTCTCTCTCTCCCTCCCACACTCTCTCTCTCCTCCCACACTCTCTCTCCCTCCCACACTCTCTCTCTCTCCCTCCCACACTCTATCTCTCTCCCTCCCACACCCTCTCTCTCTCCCTCCCACACTCTCTCTCTCCCTCCCACACTCTCTCTCTCTCCCTCCCACACTCTCTCTCTCTCCCTCCCACTCTCTCTCTCTCCCTCCACACTCTCTCTCTCCCTCCCACACTCTCTCTCTCCCTCCCACACTCTCTCTCTCCTCCCACACTCTCTCTCTCCCTCCCACACTCTCTCTCCCTCCCACACTCTCTCTCTCTCCCTCCCACACTCTCTCTCTCTCCCTCCCACACTCTCTCTCTCTCCCTCCCACACTCTCTCTCTCCCTCCCACACTCACTCTATCTCTCTCCCTCCCACACCCTCTCTCTCTCCCTCCCACACTCTCTCTCTGCCTCTCTCAATCTCTCCCTCTCCCTCTCTCCCTCTCCCTCTCTCCCTCTCCCTCTCTCCCTCTCCCTCTCCCTCTCGCTGTCGCTCTCTCCCTCGCCCTCTCCCTCTCGCTCTCTCCCTCTCGCTGTCGCTCTCTCCCTCTCCCTCTCTCCCTCTCCCTCTCCCTCTCTCCCTCTCCCTCTCTGCCTCTCGCTGTCGCTCTCTCCCTCTGCCTCTCGCTGTCGCTCTCTCCCTCTCCCTCTCGCTGTCGCTCTCTCCCTCGCCCTCTCCCTCTCGCTGTCGCTCTCTCCCTCTCCCTCTCTCCCTCTCCCTCTCCCTCTCCCTCTCTGCCTCTCGCTGTCGCTCTCTCCCTCTGCCTCTCGCTGTCGCTCTCTCCCTCTCCCTCTCGCTGTCGCTCTCTCCCTCGCCCTCTCGCTGTCGCTCTCTCCCTCTCCCTCTCGCTGTCGCTCTCTTCCCTCTCCCTCTCCCCCTCTCCCTCTCTCCCCCTCTCCCCCTCTCCCCCTCTCCCCCCTCTCCCCCTCTCCCTCTCCTCCCTCTCTCCTCTCTCCTCCCTCTCTCCCTCTCTCCCTCCTCCCTCTCTCCCCTCTCCCCTCTCTCCCACTCCCATCTCCCTCTCTCCCACCACTCTCCCCTCTCCCACTCTCCCTCTCTCACCTCACTCCATCTCCCTCTCCCTCTCTCCCTCTCCCTCTCCCTCTCCCTCTCCTGTCTCTCTCTCCCACACTCTCTCCCTCTCCCACACTCTCTCCCTCTCCCACACTCTCTCTCCCTCCCACACACTCTCTCTCTCCCGCCCACACTCTCTCTCTCCCTCCACACTCTCTCTCTCTCCCTCCCACACTCTCTCTCTCTCCCTCCCACACTCTCTCTCTCTCCCTCCCACACACTCTCTCTCTCCCTCCCACACACACTCTCTCTCCCTCCCACACTCTCTCTCTCTCCCTACCACACTCTCTCTCCCTCCCACACTCTCACTCTCCCTCCCACACTCTCTCTCTCCCTCCCACACTCTCTCTCTCTACCTCCCACACTCTCTCTCCCTCCCACACTCTCTCTCTCTCCCTCCCCACACTCTCTCTCCCTCCCACACACACTCTCTCCCTCCCACACACTCTCCACCCCCACACTCTATCTCTCTCCCTCCCACACTCTATCTCTCACCCACCCACACCTCTCCACACACTCACCCTCCCACACTCTCACTCTCCCCCCACACACTCTCTCTCCCTCCCACACTCTCTCTCTCCCTCCCACACTCTCTCTCTCTCCCTCCCACACTCTCTCTCTCTCCCTCCACACTCTCTCTCTCTCCCTCCCACACTCTCTCTCTCTCCCTCCCACACTCTCTCTCTCTCCCTCCCACACTCTCACTCTCCCTCCCACACTCTCTCTCTCTCCCTCCCACACTCTCTCTCTCTTCCTCCCACACTCTCTCCTCCTCCCACACACTCTCTCTCCCTCCCACACTCTCACTCCCTCCCTCCCACACACACTCTCTCCCTCCCACACACCTCTCCCCCCACACTCTCTCTCCCTCCCACACTCACACTCCCTCCCACACTCTCTCTCCCACCCACACTCTCTCTCCCTCCCACACCTCACTCTCCTCCCTCCCACACTCTCACTCTCACCCTCCCACACTCTCTCTCTCTCCCACCCACACTCTCTCTCTCTCCCTCCCACACTCTCTCTCACACCCTCCCACACTCTATCTCTCTCCCTCCCACACCCTCTCTCTCTCCCTCCCACACTCTCTCTCCCTCCCACACTCTCTCTCACTCCCTCCCACACTCTCTCACTCTCCCCTCCCACACACTCTCCTCCCCTCCCACACTCTCTCTCCCTCCCACACTCACTCTCTCCTCCCTCCCACACTCTCTCTTCCTCCCTCCCACACTCACTCTCTCTCCCTCCCACACTCTCTCTCTCCCTCCCACACTCTCTCTCTCCCACCCACACTCTCTCTCTCCCTCCCACACTCTCTCTCTCCCTCCACACACTCTCTCTCTCCCTCCCACACACTCTCTCTCCCTCCCACACTCTCTCTCTCCCTCCCACACTCTCTCTCTCCCTCCCCACACTCTCTCTCTCCCCCTCCCACACTCTCTCTCTCACCCTCCCACACTCTCTCTCTCTCCCTCCCACACTCTCTCTCTCTCCCCTCCCACACTCTCTCTCCCTCCCACACTCTCTCTCCCTCCCACACTCTCTCTCCCTCCCACACTCTCTCTCTCTCCCTCCCACACTCTCTCTCCCTCCCACACTCTCTCTCCCTCCCACACTCTCTCTCCCTCCCACACTCTCTCTCCCTCCCACACTCTCTCTCTCTCTCCCACTCTCTCTCCCTCCCACACTCTCTCTCTCCCTCCACACTCTCTCTCTCTCCCTCCCACACTCTCTCTCTCCCTCCCACACTCTCTCTCCCTCCCACACTCTCTCTCCCTCCCACACTCTCTCTCTCCCTCCCACACTCTCTCTCCCTCCTCCACACTCTCTCTCTCTCCCACTCTCTCTCCCTCCCACACTCTCTCTCTCCCTCCCACACTCTCTCTCTCTCCCTCCCACCTCTCTCTCTCCCTCCCACACTCTCTCTCTCTCTCCCTCCCACACTCTCTCTCTCTCCCTCCCACACTCTCTCTCTCTCCCTCCCACACTCTCTCTCTCCCCTCCCACACTCTCTCTCTCTCCCTCCCACACTCTCTCTCCCTCCACACTCTCTCTCTCCTCCACACTCTCTCTCCCTCCCACACTCTCTCTCTCCCTCCCACACTCTCTCTCTCTCCCTCCCACACTCTCTCTCTCCTCCCACACTCTCTCTCTCCCTCCCACACTCTCTCTCTCCTCCCACACTCTCTCTCCCTCCCACACTCTCTCTCTCCCTCCCACTCTCTCTCCCTCCCACACTCTCTCTCTCCCTCCCACACTCTCTCTCTCTCCCTCCCACACTCTCTCTCTCTCCCTCCCACACTCTCTCTCTCTCCCTCCCACACTCTCTCTCTCCCTCCCACACTCTCTCTCCCTCCCACACTCTCTCTCTCTCCTCCCACACTCTATCTCTCTCCCTCCACACCTCTCTCTCTCTCCCTCCCACACTCTCTCTCTCCCTCCCACACTCTCTCTCTCTCCCTCCCACACTCTCTCTCTCTCCCTCCCACACTCTCTCTCTCCCTCCCACACTCTCTCTCTCTCCCTCCCACACTCTCTCTCTCTCCCTCCCACACTCTCTCTCTCCCTCCCACACTCTCTCTCTCTCCCTCCCACACTCTCTCTCTCTCCCTCCCACACTCTCTCTCTCTCTCCCTCCCACACTCTCTCTCTCTCCCTCCCACACTCTCTCTCTCTCCTCCCACACTCTCTCTCTCTCCCTCCCACACTCTCTCTCTCTCTCCCTCCCACACTCTCTCTCTCCCTCCCACACTCTCTCTCTCTCCTCCCACACTCTCTCTCTCCCTCCCACACTCTCTCTCTCCCTCCCACACTCTCTCTCTCCCTCCACACTCTCTCTCCCTCCCACACTCTCTCTCCTCCCACACTCTCTCTCTCTCCCTCCCACACTCTCTCTCCCTCCCACACTCTCTCTCCCTCCCACACTCTCTCTCTTCCTCCCACACTCTCTCTCCCTCCCACACTCTCTCTCTCTCTCCCACACTCTCTCTCTCCCACACTCTCTCTCTCCCACACTCTCTCTCTCTCCCACACTCTCTCTCTCTCCCACTCTCTCTCTCTCCCACACTCTCTCTCTCTCCCACACTCTCTCTCTCCACACTCTGGATCTCTTATTTACCCAATATATCTTAACTGCCCTATACCTACACCGAAATAACCTATACTGCTTTCTTCCAGATTTAACTCTCGAGCTTCACACAGAAGACATCGGAACCCCCTCTAACCCAGAAGACAGGTAGGAAACACCTCCCCTCCAATGTATAACATTGCGGGAATGAGGGGTACCTGGACATTGAGGTACTGCGGATCAGGTAAGATCTCAAGCAGGATTGCTGCTTTAGATATTGTGAAGCGGGGGCATCCAGGCACTAGTTATAGGGTTCAGGAAACTAGTCATTCACATCTGGCTTTTTTTTCTAAATCCGACATTTACACACACATACAAGTAACAAGGACTAATTGTAGTATAATGTAATACAATAAATACATTTATGTCAAAAACGAATGTTGTTCTTAGTAAGAATTTATTTATTTATTATTTTTAAAAAGCGGGGCTGGGGCGAGTAGATTTTTTGTTCGGCGAGTAGATTTTTGGGTGATTTGTTGACCACTGTATGTATATACATACATATATATATACATACATACATATATAAAAAAAAAGAAGAAAAAAAGCGCTGAATCCTAGTGCATTACTGTACAAAAAATAAATTTAATTCCCAAAAAAGGCTCATAAAATGAACTCACAAACATAGAATATATAAAAGCATGTTATGAGATAATAGTCATGCTCCAGAGGATCAGA
>NC_134497.1:31584226-31688180 GCF_040206685.1 Ascaphus truei | reverse complement strand
GGCATCCTTGTCGAGTACCATTCTTAATGTTTATAGGGTTTGCGTCTCCTCCTGGGAGCTTCACGACGGCCGTGGGACTTTTGTACAGAGCTCTGACCCCTGTCAGATAGTGGCCCTTGAATCCGAATTTGATTAATGTTTGATCTAAGAAGTCCCATCTGATCCTATCGAATGCTTTTTCCGCATCCAGACTCAATAGGATGGCCTTCGTGGATGAGAGATGTACATGGTCGATTATGTTAATGATTTTCCTGGTGTTATCTGAGGCCTGCCTGCCGGAAATAAACCCGACTTGATCTATGTGTATTAGGCTCGGAAGTATGGGGGTTAATCTGTTGGCCAAAATTTTACTGAAAAGTTTTAGATCCGAATTAAGGAGGGCTATGGGGCGATAACTACCGCACTGTAGTGGGTCTCTCCCTTCCTTTGGTATAACTGCTAGATTGGCCTTAGACATAGATGCTGGGATGTTTGTTCCCTCCAGAAACTCGTTGAACATATCAAGGAGATATGGAGCTAAAATTAGCTTGAATGTTTTATAATATTGATTGGAGAACCCATCTGGGCCTGGCGTTTTGCTAGGTTTTAGTTGGGAGATGGCATTTAAGAGCTCCTCTTGGGAGATTTCTTTGTTTAGTTCTGCAAGATCCCCTTCTGAGAGGCTTGGAAGGTTACATGAATCTAAATATTTAGCTATAGCTTCCTCGTTAGAGGATCTATCTTTTGGGAACTTTAGATTATATAATTTAGAGTAGAAGTCTGAGAATTCGGCTGCTATCTGTTTCTCGCAATATGTTTTGGCACCTGTCTTAGTTTGTAAAGTTGTTACTTGGGCTTTCGTTCTCAGACCTCTTAGCTTGGATGCTAATAACCTGTCGGCCTTATTCCCTTTATCGTAGTATTTTTGCCTGGTCCACCGCAGCTCCCTCTCCACCTCATCGAGTTGTATCTGTTTGAATTCAGATCTGGCTTTATCTAATATTTTGAGTAATTTTTTTGAGGGATTAGTTTTATGTTTTTGTTCCAGTAATTGGACCTTTTCCGCCAATTCGTTGTACAATTTCTGTCGTGCTTTTTTCTTGTATGAGGCTATGGAAATGATATTCCCTCTGATTGTAGCCTTATGGGCCTCCCATAGCATCGCTGATGACTCTACGGAGCCCTTGTTCAGTGTAAAGTATTCTCTGAGTTTTTGTTTAATTTCTATTTCTACATCTGGTTGGTTTAGCAGAGAATCATTTAGTTTCCAATTGTATTGGCTATTTTTAAAGAAGGGGAGGGAGAGCGTCAGAGAGACCGGGGCGTGGTCCGACCAGGATATTGATCCTATATCTGACTGGGAGGTTGCCTGGAAGATATCCTTGGTACCCAGAAAATAATCAATCCTTGAGTAGGTCTGGTGCGGGGGGGAGAAGTAGGAGTAGTCCCTCTGACCCTGGTGCTGTGCTCGCCAGATATCTATTAATGCGAACTCTTTCAGTATGTTACGGAATTCCCTAGCATTTTTCTCCGTAGCACGAGGGAGGGGGGTATCTAATGTACTCATCCTGTCCTGGTCGGGGTTTACAAGCATATTTAGGTCTCCGGCCAACAACAGTGTAGTTCTAGGCTGGGGAGCTAGGCTGTCACAAAGTTCTCTCAGGAAGTCAGCTTGGGCCTCGTTTGGGGCGTATATATTGACCATAGTAATATCCACCCCGGACAAGGTGCCTTGGAGGATAAGAAATCTGCCTTCCGGATCTGCAGTTTCTTTTTTTAAAGAGAATTTAACATTTTGTTTGAACAAAATAGCTACCCCTCTCTTTTTGGTTGGACAGGATGCATAGTAGGTCTGAGGGTAATATCTCTGGAAGGTATTGGGGGGGTTGTCGTGTTAAAGTGAGTTTCCTGTAAACAGGATGTCTCCCTTTGTCTTTTTGAGCTCCTGAAGAGCGAGCCTTCTTTTAAGTACTGAGTTTAGTCCTCTGACATTTAGGGATATTAGTTTAAGTGTTGTGTTGTGGGCCATTGTTACCTGGATAGTATTTCAGGGCTTCTGTCAGTCCCTCCACTTTCCCAAGGTGGTGGGCGTCTCTACAGTCATACCTTGTCTTGACCTCTGTGTGGCCTTTTTGTGGAATCTTGGTTTCTGGAGACCCTGGTTGTCTGCGTATGTGCTCGTCCCTGCTGGGTGTGAGTGGATAGAAAAACAGGGTTGTGTTCATTTTTATGTGCGACTTTGCTTTTGTATAGAGTACCTGGTGCTGACGAGAGCTGGTTCTGCAAGAGCGTCTCCTGTGTTCTCTGGGCACGCGGATGGCTGGGGGGGCATGGGGGGGATGGGGGAGGAGAGGAAAGAGAGGGGGTGAGAAAAGAGTGGGAAAAGAAAAGAAAGTGGGCTGTCCAAGAGCCCAGTTTTAGAGACCCTCATCTCTCTAAGGATGAAGGTAGTAGGCCTATTGCCTCTGGGAGACTTCCCTGAGCGCCGCTCTCTGAGAGCCATCAGGGAGGCCAGAGAGCCCTCCTTCAAAAGACATTGCAACTAAACATATTAAATCACATAAAACTTGTCTAACCCTATAACCTCCGGGTCTAACGTTATGGGACCCTTAACTAATTGCTTTCCTAGCCGAATGCTTATATGCCATGCTAACCTCTGTTTGGCATAGGGGTAGGGGTGTTCCCCGGCTAGGGGAGGGGGGAGGGGCAGAAGTGGAGGGGGGATGGGTATGACCAGGGGGGGAAGGAAGGGAGGGGGGGGGATAAACTGGGCCGAGGGAGGGAGCACGTGGGGGTAGGTGGGGGGGGGGTATATAGGTGATGGGAAGGGAGGGCGCTGGGGGAGGAGGAGGTCTATATAAGTATCACCCCCTTGGGTATCTTTCCTGGAGCCCTTTTTCTTGTTGGCCTCTATGGTAGGAAGCCCAAGACCTCTGTTGGGATCCCCCTTTCAGAGGCTTCTCGTTTCCTCCCCAGGTGAGCCCCCCAACTGTGCCCACAAACATTTGCTAAGGGTACAGGGCACACCCCGGGAGGAACCGAGCTGTTGTGGGTGAACCCCCTGGCGTAGGGGTGGCTCCAGGTAAGTTTTTAGAATATTTAGCTAACACTGGATACACACGAGGGAGTTTCTTCATATAGCTTCAGTCCCCATATGTCTATCTTTGGGCTTGCTGTCAGCCTCTGTCTATTTTGGCCGAGTCTGACTCCGCCGAGAACGCCGGACCAGCCCCCAATCCATCATGGCGGGGGGAGGGTTGGGGAGGGGGGGCCGGGCAGGGAGCGAGGGGAGAGGAACGGGGGGAGGGGAGAGAAATGTGGTTCCCCTCTCCCCCAGACAATCATCCCCCCCCTCCCGCACAACCAAAGCCCCTCCCGCCCCACCAAACATCATCACCCCCCGTCTACATCAGGTCTGCTGTCCGCCGCTCCCTGCTCTCGTCCTGAGACTCTTTCTCACATTCCCGGCATAAGCCAAGAGCGCCGACACTCCGAAGGAGAGCGACTTCATCTCACAGCAGGTAAGTGGAGATCCACCGGGGGGGGGGGTAGACAGGGGAGCTGTTTCTCTCTTTTATCCAGGGGGAGGGAGATCCGGGGGTAATAGAGGGCGCAGTCCCGCCGCCTCCGTCGGGTCGGGACAAGTTCTGAGTCTTGATTCTTATTCTTCCCCCACTTGGTTTCGCTGGGTGACGATTCTCTGGGAAGTTCGCGGTACCTTCTCAGTTGGTCTTTGGTTCTGAGCGCCGTCAGCTTCTTCATGGGCAGATCCTCCGCTCTCCTGCGGGATGCCCAGGCCTCTCATAAATCTCGGGATTTCTTCCGGGTAGGATAGAGTGTGGTATTTCCCTCCTGATTGCACCACAATTTTGAATGGGAACCCTCAGCGATATTTTAAGTTGTTTTCTCTCAGTTTCTGCAGGAGGGGTTTTAACTCTCTTCTCCTGTCAACAGTTTTCTTCGAGAGATCACTATAGATTTCGATTCGTGTGTTGCGGAATTGTAAGGCTCCCTTGTCTCTACTGGCTGCTAATAATTTCTCCTTCGTAGAGTAGTAGTGGAATTTAATCAGGACATCTCTGGTCCTCTTGGGGTCAGTAGATTTTGGCCCCGGGGCTCTGTGGGCCCTATCCATCTCCAGTTTATCAGGGGATAAGTCCGGGACTAGGTGGATAAATAGGTCTGTCAGGTAAGTGCGGAGCTGGTCCGTCTCCACGGACTCCGGGACATACCTTATTCTCAGGTTCTGCCTCCGGTCCCGATTTTCTTGATCTTCGGCACTTTCCTTTAATTCCCTTATTTCCCAGTGTAACCGGTTTATTTCGTCCTCTGCGGAGGATTGGGCCTGCTCCAAGGTTTCCACCTTATGGTTCAGAGTGTCCGTCTTAGCAGCCAGGAGGTTCATATCACTCCTTAAGGTGTTGACCGCTTTAGTCAGGTCATCCTGGATTTCTTTCCTCATTCTCGTGAAGAGGTTCTCTAGGTAGTCTTTATTAATGTCAATGTTTGCCATTTCTGGCTGCTGTGTTCTACCTGGGTCTTCCCGCGTGCGAGTCAGGCCGCCGTCCTGCGAGTCCTCGCGGCTCCCTGCGGCACGCTGATTTGGGGTAAAGTAGCTCGCGACTGTTTGCTGGGCTGCTTTTTTGCCCTTGCCGCTCATGCTCTATATGTTCCCCTGTCTGCTTACCGTCCCCACTTTATTGTTTTTATTCCCTTTTATTTAAGGGGGGGTGTGAGAGGATTGCGGGGCTTCTGGGGTGTTTCTGGGGCTGCTGAATATTTATTTAGTTATTTATTTGGTTCAACGCTGTGTTGCTGGGGAGGTAGGGTGTTGTAGCACACTGAGGCTCAGGCAGCAGTTGAACATTGATGGTTGGGACAAGCAGCTGTATACCCCTTTAAGGGGAGATGGTGCCTCAGTGGAGTGTTGCTTTAAGATGGCCGCTTCCTCCCCTGCCGCCACGTGGTGTGTCTCACAGCTCCTGCAGCCAGGGATACTCTCCCCTGCCGGGATAGCCTGCTGGAGGTATGTTTATTTATTTATTTTTATATTCTGGGGGGGGGGGCAAGCGGAGACCGGGACCGCAATGGGGAGATGCTGCTTCCTCCCCTGCCGCCACGTGGCGGGACCCGCAGTCTCTGCAGCCAGTGGGTACTCTCTCCTGCCGGGATAACCTAGTGGAGGTCTGTTTTTTGCTGTTTTTTGCTTTTGTTTATTCGGGGGGGGGAGGGGGCAAGCGGAGACCGGGACCGCAATGAGGAGATGCTGCTGCAGCTCCGGCTTCCCTTCGGGGCCGCGGGAGGCCGCCGCGGGCGCACTTCAGTGGCAGCACGCGCAGGGGGGGAATCCCCAAGCCCCGCAGTGAGAGCAGACTCCGCGGGACACTCGGAGCTTAGCCCCGACGCCTCTCCTACCTCCCGCCCGCTCCTCCAGGCGATTCCGCTGACCTTGAACTTTCAAATCAGGGGGGGACTTCTACCGGGGGTCGGGGCTCACAGGAGGCCTCCCAGAGCGCCGGCAACCCCTCTCCAAATCGGCAAAAAAGATGCTTCTTGTGCCCAGCTGGTCTTAGGGGTTCAGGATTGTAGGTTTTGAGGGTGATTTGTTCACTTAGTTGCTATGATTATAGATTATACGGTGGAGGGGCTCTGGAGCCAATCTCTCAGGCAGCCATTCCCCTTGACGTCACAGAAAGTCTCCTACAACAGTGTTTTTATTTATTTTTTAAGTAAAAAGAAAGTAGTCACTGGTGTGGCCTGTGACTCCCATTCCAATCAAAATGTGGGTACATACATGTGAGCCATCGTATATACATTGCTCTCCATTAACTTCTGTTCTCCTCAAAAACTGTAGAGAAGAAAGAAAAGACAGGTCACATTATTAACAACTTGTATCATATTTCAGCTATATCTTTATAAAAACAGACATTACTTTGAGACCTCACTAACTGTCCCAATTTTAGATTTGTAAATTGTGTGAGAAACGAGGAAGAACAGAACCTTGTGGCGTTCCAGTACCACAGGAAAATCTACTACAGAACCTGCACAGACCTCTCCCCACACACACAGCTCCTGGTCTGGAGATGAATATGGGAAAGAGCTTGGTATCAGGGGGATACGCTGTGGAAAAGTAATGCGCCAGCACAAGGTAATCAGAAATATGTGTGTAAATTGTTTTTTACATCTCTATTGTCTTATTACTGATGTTGAATTGCAAATAGTGATAGATCTGCATACACCATTACGGGTCAACTAGAACTTAATATCACTAAACCTGACTTGAGTCAAAGGGTCAGATAAACAAGCTGCAGTAACCAAAAATGCCATATTACCACCCATAAAAAAGTGCCTTATTACCGTGCAATGAATCAGCATTGCAGCGTAAAAAAATAAAGCACTGTTTATTGGACCCGTTAAAAGCATCAGTTCCGATTCAAAACAGGCATAATATCACATTTTCAAGTAAAAACTGCCCTACGTCAAACTCCGATATTTATCGGAACAGGATGAACGGCAGAAATACCGCAAATATTTTATCACCTACTCCAGGCTGGCGTTGGCCCTGTCTTTCCTACGTATATAATGTCCAATATACTGCCGATTATATACATAGGCAAGATGAGCTAAACCAACATGGAATAGATGATAAAATAGTTGTTCAAATTCATTACAGTGCATATTAACCCCTTAGTAGTCCAAGGGTCAACTAGTCATCAGTTTCCATGACTAGCTGACCACACAGGATAATATAAACATTACACTACACTAACTACTCCCTATTCCGATGGTCCTCCAAGAAAATCTCTTGGATAGGTAGGATACAGAGTGTTAAAATGAATTTACTTCCCCGTATCCTATATCTCTTCCAGACATTACCAGTGCCTCTCAAACTGAAGGATATACTCTCGCTTCAGTCTGAAATATCTAAATTTGTCTGGAAAGGGAAAAAACCGAGAGTCAATAAATTAAATATGAAAAGACCTGTCATAGCGGAAGGCCTAGCGTACCCTGCCTGTTATCATACTATAAAGCGGCTCAATTAAGTCACATTATTTAATGGCATTCTGACCCTAAATTGAAAAGATGGGTGGAATTGGAAGGTGCTGCTTATTCCTCATTGGAGCTTAGCAGCGTGATTTGGCTACCTAAAAACGCACGGAAACACACTGCTCTGCCGCTCACCTCAATGACCAACTCTATATCGGTCTGGAAAGCATCGCAATTGAAGAACTCACTCACATCGGGAAACTCCCTGATGTCCCCTATTTGGAATAATCCCAGGTTCGCACCCGGCCTAGCAGGTGGTAATAGTTCAATTTTGAGATTACAAGGATACCTTAGAACTAAAGACCTGGAGGGTTATAATCTAAAAATCAAAACATTCGACCATATTAAATTAGAAAAAGATATACCCCATGCAGAATTTTTTAAATACCTCCAGCTCAGAGCATTTTACAACAAATTCGCCCCATATCCCCCCCTGACGAAATTCGAAAAGCTCTGTTGGGCTGAAACCGACACTAAGGGACTTATATCAACAATATACGGAGAAGTGGTCGATTCTATAACTTCAAGTCAACAAACCCCGTCATTTAGAAATCAATGGGAGACAGATCTAGGGTAGACTCTAGATGATGAGGATTGGAACACCATATTCTTAGCTACCGCAAAGAGCTCTATATGCACCACACTAAAGGAGAACGCATACAAGGTTCTTATGAGATGGTAGCTCACCCCACTCAAATTATCTAAGTTTGTTCCAGGCTCCTCCCCATTGTTCCGTAAACAATGTGGAGAAACGGCTGACTTGTTGCATATGCTGTGGTCTTGCCCGCGTATATCCCAAATATGGGAAGAGATCAGAAATTGGATACAAAGGATATTTGACCTTATAATTCCCCCAGATCCATGGCTGTTCCTTCTGAACAGACCTCTAAAGGATCTATCAAAATCACACAATAATTTAAATGCACATTTCGCAATCGCAACGAGGTGTGAGATCGCAGCATTATGGAAACGCCCTGACATACCAATTATCCCAAAGATTCGGAATCGCATTTGGTTTATTTGCCAGATGAAAAAGTTAACGAGTTTAGTTAACGACACTGGCGACAATTTTGTAAAAGTCTGGACGCCGTGGTTGGCGCAGACAGATATCCCCGGGGTGGAGCGTAACACAATCTGGCAATGATAGTGTTAGATGCGTTCTCCTTTAGGAGTGAAACTCCACATTAGCCTAATTCCTACATTAACACAACCACCATAAGTTCAGGCCCTTGGTAAAGACGTTATTAAAGACAATTTGGCCTATCTCCCTATAAATTTGTTCTCACACAAAAGGATAAAGCTGCTCCATTCCACCTTCCCTCCCAACCTCCTATTCCTCCTTCCGCTTCCCCCTCACCCCAAGGTGTTTTGTTTTGTTCTCCCACACACTATTGATTTCCCTAATTCACATGGCTTAGTAGGGCTCGAAAAACTGTGTGCCCGGATACGCATGAATCAACTATGTATTTTAATGATTGTAATTAATATACTTTTTTGTACTAAACGGTCACAAAATATCTTTCTATATACCATGTATTTTTATCTGTCAATAAAATAGAAGTTATAAAAAAAAAAAAAAAGCACTTTTTATCGGACCCGTTAAAAGTATCAGATCAGATCCGATACACAACAGGCATAATATCACATTTTCAAGTAAAAACTGCCATACATCAAGTTTTGATATGGAACGGGATGAACGGCAGAAATACCGCAAATATTTTATCACCTACTCCAGGCTGGCGTTAGCCCTGTCTTTCCTATGTATATAATGGCCAATAAACTGCCCATTCTATATATAGGTAAGATGAGCTAAACCAACATGGAATAGATGATAAAATAGTTGTTACAATACATTACAGTACATATTAATCCCGTAGTGGCCAACAAGTCATCGGTTTCCATGACTGACCACACGTGGGGATAATATAAACATTACACTAAACTTCCTACCCCCCTTTGACACCTTAGTGGTTAGTAAAGCATGAATATTTCTTGGTTTGTCCCGAAGGCATAAACAAAACACTATGGCTCAGATGCATCAAATTCTGTTAAAGTGGAGTTAATATCGCACCCTGGGAAATAATAAACTAACGGGTGTTATTACTGCAAGTTTAAGGTGGTTTATATCAACATTGTGGTAATAATTTACTGGGTGCGATATCTGGGCCGATCTCGCGATATAGGAATTAACACAACGGTTAATAATGTTTTACATACTGCATTGGGTTAATATTTCTATCATAGACTTCTGTAATGTCTATTATTACAGAAACCTATGATCAAAATAACATTAACCCGTATAATGCCTGTGGTTACCAAAGCACCAAAGGGGTTAATACTTTATTTTAAAAAAATTACCTAACCCTATTGACTCCATTAATGGCCAGTAAAGCATTGCCATTCTAGTCGCTAAGGTAATTAAGGGGTTAACCCCTCTCACCACCACTTCCACCCCCCACGAGAAGCTTAACCACCCTCCCCGGGGCTACTACCGTCATCACGCACATCCCCTACCTCCGCCCCTTCTAGACTAATGCCTAATATCCTTATTAGACAAATGTGGTTTTAAATATTAACAAAAAATATATATACACATTTAAAACAAAACAAAAAAAGAGCGTTCAAAATACATTTTACACATAAAACTATTGATTATCACTGTGGATAACTAGGACCTCTTAATGGGGGGCCAAGATATCCACATTGGCGATAAATGGTAACCCAGTAATAAATACATCAACAATATTAAAATACATTAATAACCCCCTCAGTGGCTAACTGCTAAGGTAATGCAGGGAGTTGGTGGATGTACCATGTTATGAATGCCCTTTTTTGAGTGCTGGAATGTCACCTTAAAGGGAGGGAATCATATTCCCTTTTTTTGAGCCGTATTCCATTTTTTTGCATTGTTTTTGTGTTTGCATTGTACCCACCACCATTGTATATGTATATATGTTCAAATACAATAATTGTGCATTTGGTTCCTGATTTAACAATGGAGATTTAGCAGAAAGTTGGGTCATCCTATAACTATTAGAGACCTGGTACATGGAGCGGTAATGGTAACACCCGGTGACTGATATGTGAGCTTCTAATGAGACACGTATTCTATTCATTGTACAAATATTTTTTTAATTATACCTTCACAACTGAAACTATCGACTTACTATCTATCAAATGATTTCTGCCACTTTAATTGGTGTTTTGCAGCTAGTGAGATTTCCTTTTAAATCGTGAAATATTATGATTCACTTTAAATGTACGATCCACTACATCTACTCTCCCGACCCTAATGCTGCACATGTTGTGCTAAACCCTTCATTTTTACAATGTACATCAACAGTTTGCTTTCATCCTAAACTTTTTGTGTTATGCCAATTTACCTCTCCCACATGACCTTTTGTAAAACAGTTTGTGTAACAGTTACTTTTTTTGTCTCGTCTAGTACAAAGACAAGCTCCAATAATCCACCAATCACAACACTGCAAGGTTGCTTTTAGCAGTCAGGATTACCTCCTTAAACATCTGAAGTTCAAACACCCAGCTGAGTATATGGAAAAGAAGAAGAGAGAACATCCTTGCAACATTCCAATAAATATGACAGAAAAAACATCTTTCAACCAGTCAAGGCAATTAATAAACAATGTAACTGCTTCTCATTCCAAAAGATGTATATTAGCTGCTGCCACAGGCGAAGATCTTGGAGAAAGTCGGAAGAGTCTGATTTGGTTATCAGACCAGAATGCACAGAAGAGAACACCGACAGGGGAGAGACCACATGTATGTGGGGAATGTGGGAAGGGATTTAGTGTGTTATCCAGCCTGATCAGACACAAGAAGACACACACAGGGGAGAGACCGCATGTATGTGGGGAATGTGGTAAGGGATTTAGTCGGTTATCCCACCTAAACATACACAAAAGGACACACACAGGGGAGAGACCGCATGTATGTGGGGAATGTGGGAAGCGATTTAGTGTGTCATGCAACCTGAACACACACATGAGGACCCACACAGGGGAGAGACCGCATGTATGTGTGGAATGTGGAAAGGGCTTTAGTGACTTATCCAGCCTGAACACACACAAGAGGACACACACAGGGGCGAGACCACATGTATGTGGGGAATGTGGGAAGGGATTTAGTCTGACATCCAACCTGAACACACACAAGAGGACACACACAGGGGAGAGACCGCATGTATGTGGGGAATGTGGGAAAAGATTTAGTGATTTATCCAATCTGAACACACACAAGAGGACACACACAGGGGCGAGACCGCATGTATGTGGGGAATGTGGGAAGGTATTTAGTCTGTCATCCAGTCTGAACACACACAAGAGGACACACACAGGGGAGAGACCACATAAATGTGGGGAATGTGGGAAAGGATTTAGTGTGTCATCTAGCCTGGACACACACAAGAAGACACACACAGGGGAGAGACCACATGTATGTGGGGAATGTGGGAAGGGATTTAGTCTGTTATCCATCCTGAACATACACAAGAGGACACACACAGGGGAGCGACCGCATGTATGTGGGGAATGTGGGAAGGGATTCAGTGTGTCATCCAACCTGGATACACACAAGAGGGCACACACAGGGGAGAGACCGCATGTTTGTGGGGAATGTGGGAAGGGATTCAGTGTGTCATCTAGCCTGAACACACACAAGAGGACACACACAGGGGAGAGACCGCATGTATGTGGGGAATGTGGAAAAGGATTTTGTGACTTATCCAGCCTGAGGAGACACACGAGCACACACACAGGGGAGAGACCGCATGTATGTGGGGAATGTGGAAAGGGATATAGTCGGTTATCCAGCCTGGAAATACACAAGAGGATACACACAGGGGAGAGACCGCATGTATGTGGGGAATGTGGAAAGGGATTTAGTCAGTTATCCATCCTGAACACACACAAGAGGACACACACAGGGGAGAGACCGCATGTATGTGGGGAATGTGGGAAGCGATTTAGTGTGTCATCCAGCCTGGACACACACAAGAGGACACACACAGGGGAGAAACCGCATGTATGTGGCGAATGTGGGAAGCGATTTAGTGTGTCATCCAGCCTGGACACACACAAGAGGTCACACACAGGGGAGAGACCGCATGTATGTGGCGAATGTGGGATTGGATTTAGTGACTTATCCAGCCTAAGGAAACACAAGAGGATACACACAGGGGAGAGACCACATGTATGTGGAGAATGTGGAAAGGGATTTAGTCAGTTATCCAGCCTGAACACACACAAGCAGACACACACAGGGGTGAGACCTATCTCTAAAGCCAGGCATGTTTAGTGATAACCAGTGACTAAGACGCTCACATATAAGTGCACACGTGTATCTGTGTTACACTAAATCACAATGAAAAGTGACTTTGGTTTATGGTGCATAAACGAGGATTTTAAAAGGATAAAATATATAACGGTTTAAATGCAGGTTATTTTTATCATTCTTATTGTAGTTTTATTTAAAGAAAAATGTTGTTCTTAATGTTTTATACTTCCATACTGTTGGTTCTAATAAAATGTGCATTTCCCATTATGCTGAAACTGTCTGTAGTCTAATTTAGCTGTGAATTGGAATCGTTTTGCCGCAACCAATTTGCCGTCGTCATTAGGCCACAGACGGACCCTCTGCCACCAGACGTACGTTTTATTACTAATGTGCGTTTTATTACTGTTTTGAATATGGGGTTAAGGGATTAAAGTGTGTGGTTTTAGGATAAGAGGGGTGTGACGTCCATCATAATAAAAGTGAAGGGACTGTGGGGGTGCACAGAACTATTGGGGGGGTGGGGGCATGGGACTGTGGGGGAGCACGGGACTTGAAGCCCCTCTTTGTAATGGAGTGCTCACCACAAACAAGGTGTAACCGCGAGGCCGAGGTGGGGATTGTTATATAACACCAACCCTCAGCCGCGTGGGCGCGTCTGGAGTGTAGGTAGGTTGAGGTAGCCAGGTCGGAGTTGGAGAGGTATGGATGGTCAGAGGTACTTGCCGTGTTCGGGGGTTGGAGAGGTGCGGATCATTGAAGGTACTTAGCTGTGGTCAGGATCGGAGAGGTGCGGTTCGACGTGGTACTTTGCCGAGCTCGGGGTTGGGGAGGTTCGGATCGTCGTTGGTAGCCGGGGTCAGAAGTTTAGAAGAGCGGAGTCCAGAAAAATAGCCAAGGTCAGAAATAGAGGACAAGACAAAACTGTGGCGGCAAGGGTAACAGTGAACACTTCGCACATAGGAAGGTTTATGCTCAGACGATTTGCCAGTGGGCCGGCTGAGCATATATAGGACACAGGGACCAATGAGGTAACAGGCTGGAGGAGGTGCGTCAGAGAGTGTGAGTATGATAGGAGGATACGGTGCAGCAGACAGGTGTGGGGATGATCCGGTAAGGAATCCGTTCCTGGGTTCGGTGGAAACCCTTTCCTTACAGAACTGTGCTGCTTCCAGACAACCTCCCGTCACATCCACCTGTGTTGGCAATTACTGCAGTTCTGCCTCTGTGCTCTCTCATTGGAGGCATGCCCTCACACCTCTCTCCTGTGATTGGCCCGCTGGCCTTCTTATATTGCTCTCTTACATTGCCTCAGTGCCGAGCATAGTCCTTTGTCATAGGATGTAACCGTGTTTGCCACAAGCTACCTGTTTGGCCGTCCTGTTCTTGTTCCATCGTTCCTATATGTGATTCCTGTTCCCTGTTCTTGGTTCCTGGGGCCTGCTGTGTACCTCCATTGCAGAGACTGTGTCCTAGTTCCTGTGCTGAAGCGTTGGATCTCCAGCGTAAGGCTCCAGCTCCCTAAAGGCCTGCTGCCTTTTCCCATAGCAGAGGCCTGCCTTCTGAGTCCTGAGGTCTGCTGCTCTCCTCGCAGAGGCCTGTTTTGGACTCCTGTGCTGAAGCGCTGGTTTGCCAGTGCTGCCCTGCGGTGTGCCTAATCTGGTCTGCCTTCTCCCTTTGCGGTGACCGGTACCATGGGTCGTTCCCGCTCCTCGCGCAGAGGCCAGTCCTGTGCTACTGCTGCTCCTACGCTGAAGCAAAGTGCACCTGACTTCCCGTTGCTGAACCCCTGCTTGGATATCGATGTTGCTACTGTCTCCAACCCTGACACTGCTATGAATGACTACGAACTGCGCAATCCAGAACCGGCTGCACGGTCGGTGTATTCGCATCCCCACCTCAGCCCCGCGGTCCGGTCCCAGTTTGTGCTGAGCACGTCCGTTACAGATCCCAGAAGCGGAGAGATGTCGCAGCTCAAAGTCAGCCAGGGCACCCTAAATATGGTGTACATGGTACCTTTAATACATATAACCCTAAAGATGGGTCCAAAAAAACACCTAGAAATAAACATATCAATACAATTAAAATTTAAAAAAAATAATAACATTTTAATTATACTATATAAGCTGACGAAAAACGTTAAATTTGATTATATACAGTGTATCTAAAATCCCCAGGAGGAGAAACGGCATATGGGGTAAGGGTATTATCTAATGAAGCAATTATCCTGTAGTGGAAATAGGATAAGGAGATCTATCTAGCTTAATAGAATTGGTATCTATCTTTTACATAGTGATAATACGCAAGGCATAACATATATTAGATCTCTTTAAATAGCTGGAATGTATAGCGCATAGATGCCCAAACAGAGACACTTAGGATGTAGGATACTATGTATCAATTGTCCTATATTCACATCTTAGTAGTCACTATCACACATATACATTATAGGTACATATATATAGAGAGAGAGACTATATATATAGAGAGAGAGACTCCTACATATAAGCTGTAATAAACAGACACCAGGAAAAACATATCATGTATAGAGTTATAGTTGTCAATAAACTCATAACCTGGTGTTGTAGGATAGCGTGTACACAATGTCTGGAGAAGCAGGATCATACAAAAAGTATTAGTACAACAGAATGTTGTCTGTGCTGTTTGTATTTAAACATCCAAACTAAGATATAGCATTGTGTGACGTGTCACTGGTCTAAGAGAGAAAAGGTACTTCTCTATCAATATCGCGCTTGATACAACTGTGTCTTCGTAGATAGCCCCGCATTTCCTGGATCAGTGAGGAAAAAGCGCCGTCCCTCGTGGTGTACGTCACGAACCCGATGTCACCATACCCGACGTATGTTTCATGTGCTACGGCTTGAAACGTACGTTGGGTATGGTGACGTCGGGTTCTTTGGCACGAAAGCGGGGAGCACTGGACAGATCCGCCCACAGATGAGGTCAGAGGAGGCGGACCAGTGAACTCCTGCGCCGACGGATGACGTCACAGAAGCGCCTGCATGAGAGGATACCGGAAGAGTCGGACAGAGGGGGGAGAGGAGGAGAGGGGGAGATGGGGAGGGCGTCCTCGGCGGAGGAGCGCAAATTCCGCTGCCGGGGATAGGTGAAAGTGGGAACGGACCCACGGGAGTTCATACGCTGCCCACATAGAACCCTCAATAGGGTCCAAAAGCGCTAGTGTACCTAACACAGGGTGACATTGAAAGCAGGAGGGCTCAGCAAGGGCGCCTTATATTTACTGCAGGGGGGGAGGTGCATAGTTAGGAGGCTTAGGGGATATTCTAGGGTGCTAGGGGCTGAAAATCAAAAAGCCTTATGAACCTTCTGATGCCAGCTTGATGGACAGAATGTGATGATCATGGAGGAACAGCTAGTGAAAGAGATAGGGCAACAGGAAGAGAGGATTCCAGGATCCGAAACAGAAAAGGAAAGGAACTCTCGACCCAGGGGCAAAGACACTTAGATAGTGTGAGGTTACAACACTGAGAAAAAAACTGTGCAATTAGTTCGTTCAATCGCGTTTTTTTTAAACAGTATTTTCAAGCAGTTATATACAATATATATATAAATGCCGGGGGGTGGGATGGTAGTCGTTTATCTCACCTGTAGGCAATTGGTATATGGTTGGAAAACATAGCGCATCATGACCCGTGTGACGATAGCTTTGAGATAGGCTATTAATAATACACACCAAATATAATTGGGTTGAACTGAACGAGGCTTAGATATGATCAAATATAATTTATTCCTTGAAAAAGGTGAACACATGAGATTATACAAATAACAGACACAATATGGACACTCACTTAAGATGGAATGATGAAACAGTCATATCTGGACTGGCAGTTCATACAGCAATCTTCGTAATCATCAAGACACGAAAGACAATAGCCATAGGCTGAGCCTGGTTCTTATACAATTATTTCCCATTGAACACAACCTAAACCCAGCCCCTCTCATAAATCAGTGGTGAGGTTGACAGTTTTCCTCAGAGTAAAACTCCTCCCACCCAAGGACGTTTAAAAACTGCTTTTCCTATCTAAATAACTTCATAACTTCAGTTCAGTAGTACTTACTGGCACGCGAGACATATTAATACATTCCGGCACGCATGACGCTCCCAATAAGACTAAATATTACCGTGTAATATTAAAATTAAGAGAGATATTAATATCTGTCTCTTAGTACCGGCGAGACATCATGTGTCTGTAATCATTATTTGCGGCTCGGTCCCCCGGTTACAAATATGTAACTCTAAGCATGTTCAGCCGAGGACATCTCATAATATTCGTATATTTAATAAGGTCACTCATTCTGATATCTCCTTGCGTAACCGCACCCCTGGCCCCCATCAAGAAATCCTTTGAAGCAGGGCTGTGTGTAGTGAACATTTGTCACCGGTGCTATATTTCACACCCAATGCCCCAGCCTGGGTCCTAGCTGTCTCTACCAGCCATATGTGTTAACATACACCAAACCCCCTCTGTACTTTTCACACCCAACTTCAATCAAGCCTTTTGAAGCCCAGATATTTCTGAAAAGACACCACGCATCCTAATGTATTTTCCTAAACTGCAGCTCATTAACCCATTAAGCCCCAGTGTGTGTGTGGTGCAGACACTGGCCCAGAAACAATACATTTATACAGGGGAATAAACAGTTGGATGGCTGAAGCAAGGCAAAAACACATTACTGGACCCCAGTCGAATTAACCCCTTGCTTCCCAGGTGAGAGTAGAGGGTGGCCAAATGGGGTGTAACCCCTTTAATCCCGGGCCAAATCCCCTCTCTCTTGACAACAATATATATATAAATGCCGGGGGGTGGGATGGTAGTCGTTTATCTCACCTATAGGCAATTGGTATACGGTTGGAAAACATAGCGCATCATGACCCGGTATTAGAGCGGTACGCCGGGCGAAGTTTTAGAATAAAGGCTGGCGCCTCTGTATATATTCAGTGTTAGTTAGGATGTGTGATATTATGGCCTCTTTACCCAAGTTGTGGGGCATGTTGGTATAAAGGCTTGAAACCCAGTGACTTAGCCCGGCGCTGAACAAACAGTGTAAGGTGATTAAAGTGTTAAATACACATACAAGGTGAAATAGGGTGTAACATAAAACGAAAATCAAAACCCTGTAATTAAGTGATTGCATATACTATATATACTGCGAACCCACTAGGGGTGTCATCTGCTCCTGAGGAAGCTGTGGTTGACACAGCGAAATGTGTGGAGCCATCTCCAAGACCTTTTGCAGCCTGTACAACTGCTGAGAAGCCGAAGGTGCCGAGTTTGCTGTTTTTCCTGCTGCCAGCCCCGTGTGTTCCACACCGGAAGACGTCACTCGAGTACTGGTTGTGACGTCACACGCCATTCACCGCGATCCAGCGAGGATCCCGGGGAGGTGTAACAGCAGTGGATCCATCTAGCAGCTACAGCAGCCTCAAGAAAACGCTATGTGTACATTTTATATGTACTTATTGTAATTACATTTCATACTTTGCTTTTAACTATAAATATGATATCTTCAGTCTACACCATGGTCTTCCTTTGTTTTTTCCTGGAACCCCGTTTCAAGTGAGATCTCCTCCATACCTCCAGCCATTTGGGTCCCTGGCACTGTGATCCATCATATAGCTGCTGTCCTGTTCAATGCTGATTATACCACTTACCTGTTGTAAGTAGGCAATTGATAGAGCCAAGATCTTCTCTGCATCTGACTCCTTACCATTATACTGCACAATACTTTTTTGTATTTTCTATTTTTTGGGGTGTTCCCGGTATAAAGGCTTGAGACATGTAACCTAGCGGCGCGCAAACTTTTTGAGCTGCAGCCCCCTTCCTGGGAGATACAGCATTCGCGACCTCTGTCTCCTGATGGCTCGGCGTCAAATGACGGTGCGGGTCATGTGATGTCACGTCACGTGACCCCACCACATCATTTGACGCTCGTTGCCATGGCGACGCGTGATGTCACATGACCCCACTGCGTCATTTGATGCAGTGTTGCCATGGCGACGCGTCGCTGAAGACCCGGCTGGCAGCAGGTAAGTTAGTTGCAGAGGCCTCATGCCTCCCCCGGCATTTAATTTAAAAGTTGTGGGGAAGAGCATGGGGCCTCTGTAACCGGCCACGCCCCCTACAAATTCGCCCGCCCCCCCCCCCCCATCCTCCCAGTTTGCACATCGCTGGTGAAACTGATACAGTATTAGGGTTAATTGTGTCAAGATGTCTGGTACAGATAATGAAATTGCTTCAGTCCTTTAAGTAACTATTCATATTGCAAACAAGTGGTTGTAAATAAAAATCCACCATTTGGGATAAGATTTGGCATAATGAGTCTTTAGCAGATATTATAGGTCTGCCCAGTGGGGACACCAGAGACTTGTGAATTTTCAAAAGACTGATTGGCACAACTGGATGTTTTTGTATCAGAAAATTCTTTGTATCTTCCGATATGCAGCCATTAACTAAACCCATATTAATGATCGAATCGATCTCTTTTTTGTAAATCCAAGTTAGATCCATGTGGCAGGACGGCCTCGCGGTGGGGTCAGTAAGAGTACCAAACAGTGAGTAAGACTTTTACTTTCAGTGGTTTATTTTCCACAATCAAATAAAAACTTCCCTTTAAGGAAAACAAACCATAAAATAAAACTTTTATCCCTTAGGAGACTAACTATACAGTATGTCCCTAGCTATCCCCTGGGTAGCTAGCCTACTTCCAGGTTAAACAAGATTATGCAAAGTGTGCAGTGAAAAGATATAGGGACCTATGCTATATGCATCCATAACCCATTTATCGAGCACTTATCGGCCAAAATGCCTACTACAATTCTGTAAGCGGATAAGTGGGCGATAAAAAAGTGAATCGCCAATATTTTGAGGCTTCAAAACAAATCACCAAGTGAGCGGCGTTAAGCCACTTATCAGCAGGTTCTGAACCTCGTGCAATTGTAATAGATGCTATTAGGTTATCGAGGCCTATCACGGATCTAGAATGGCGAGTTTCTCCCAAAATCCTCACGCCAGGAAAAGTTGGCGGGAAGGTGGTGAGAAGCGGCGAGACGAACTTAGAAAAAATAATGCTTTTTTTTCTGCATCGGATTGATGTCGGGAGTCTCTGAAACTGATACCCATTAATATCAGCACCGGAGACCCCTGGCATCAATCCCATCCAATAAAAATACATTTACAGTCAACTTCATTTACTTAGGAAATCACCACCGCCGAGGAGTAGAGTGAAACAGCGGGCATGGCCGCGACGCAAAAATGGCAAAGGCTGGACTGTGCTATAAAGTAACTTTATTAAAGCATGGGTTTAAAAAAAACAAGAGGAGGGGTGACACACCCCCCCCACACCTCTTACGCATTTCACCCGGTATGGGCTTTTAAAAAAAAAAAAAAGCCCATAGCGGGTGAAACGCGTAAGAGGTGCGGGGGGGTGTCACCCCTCCTCTTTTTTTTTTTAAAACCCATGCTTTAATAAAGTTACTTTGTAGCACAGTTCAGCCTTTGCCATTTTTGCTGCGCGGCCGTGCCCGCTGTTTCACTCTCCTCCTCGGCGGTGGTGATTTCCTCTTGTATCTTTATACAGCGTGGAGCACACAAAACCGGATGAATTAAAGACATATGTAAGTACTTTGTTACTACTTTGAAAGTTGGAGCTTCCCCAGGTGCACTGGTTTATTGAGTTGCAGGATTTATGCATGGGGTCTGGGTGGGTCTCAGGACTTCCCCCAGACAACCCTTCACAGTCTTGCCAGACCACGTCCCAACTAGGGGTTAATTTATATCAGCTCCACTTTTTATTTTATATCCGGATGCAGCAATTCATCATATATGTGGATATAATGCTCTGTAGCACTAGTTAATTGAGGGGACCTCTACCTCAATATTCCTTCAGTAAACTTCATTACCTTAGCGGCAAATGGCTAAGGCAATGAAGGGGTTAACTCCTTCCCGCTACCCTTCAAAGGCCAAACACCCGCTTCACCCACCCCCACTACCCACAATAAACACTAATACCCACCTCCTCTACCCCCCACATGATTGATACCATTGGCCTAGGGTGTCCGGGGGTCCTCAGGTGGTCCCCGCAAATCTCTGTGGGCCCTCGGGTGTTCTTCATTCTTTTATCACCTTCTTCTATCTTCATCTACAATTATTTCTATCTTTTCTTTCATCTTCTATCTTCATCTTTCAATCCATAGCCCCATGGTAAATCCACAACACGATATTTGTCACGTTCTTGAGGTAAAATGAGATGTCAAGGTCTTACATACAAATGTACCCGCAAGTGGTATTTATATTTTCTGTACACTGTATCGTGGAGGGTTTTGGTCACTTTTGTTACCACCATAACTTTTATAATGTCTGGTTATACCCACTTCAGGGGGAGCATATAAGGGAGAAAAGTGTCACGGTAGCTTATGACAGGCTGTAATTTACACCAGAAATATATATAAATATATATATACCTGGGTTTGGCACGAGACTTAGATATGATAAAATATAATTTATTCCTTGATAAAGGTGAACACACAAAATGTACAAATAACAGCAAAATATAGACACTTACTTAAAAGATGAAAATGATGAAAACAGTCCCACCTGGACTGGCAGTTTCATACAGCAATCAGCCCAAGACATTGCATGGCATTTCTTCTCAGCAATCAAGATGGTATAGCACAACAGGCCTGATGACATGCAGGCATGAAGACAATGAACACATGAAGACCAAGGATAGAGGGTGGACAGCTAGTTTATAAACCTTTTGTCCCTCTATCTGTAACATTAAGTACCTGTGATTGGTTTTCAATTACCTCCAGACAATCTTTAACATGGGAACACATTTCAACACATGCCCCCCTGCTAGCTGGCACAGGCGCAGTAGAACTCTGGGGTCTCATTTCTGTAGCCCCACATATGCAAATGGAATGCCAGCCAGTCTACCCATTTGGAGTTCTGGCAGGAAAACCTTTGTTGGAAGGTGTTAAATGGAACACTTAAAAACTGCTCTGGTCTGAGCCTTCTCCGCCCACAGATAAACAGTGGGGGTGACAAAACCCTTTGAACAATACTTAAGTCCTAGACATTGGGTCGCCTCTAGGGCCATCTGCTATCCTGGTATGCAAAGGAATTTCCTCTGAGTCCTTTCCATACCTTGGGCACAGTATCAAACATAAAACATAAACGTATTAACACCATATGGTCCAAAAAGAGACTTGCTACGACCTTCAGAACCAGAGATACACAAATGCACATTAAATAATTTTTCATTTTAATACTAAAATCTCAGCTAAAAAGAAATCTCAGCTTTTCACTAAATCCCCATTGAAAACAACGGGCTCCACCGCCATGGGTTTCAATGGAGCAACTCCGCCGTTGTAGTCAATGGGGTTTCCTGCCATAGACTTTCAATGGGGAACCGCCGCCACTGAAGTCTATGAGAAAATCCACAAATCTTTACATTCGTCCATACTCCGTCTGGTTGGTCTGAGGGGGCTGGGAATGGGCATGCATTAAAGCCGGAATCTTGGCTACATGCCACCCAAATCCCATCCCTCTGGGCATTCCAGAACCGGAGATATGGACTTACACTTTTCAACATTTCACACTTAGTCATTTTTTCACCATGCGGTTTTTCTCCCATTGGAATCAATGGTAAAAGTCCCGAACTTTCAAGGGGGTCCATACTCCGTCGGGTTGGTCCAAGAGTGTCAAGGATGGTTCTGCAGTGATGCCGGAGCAGTGACTACAGATACCCCAAACCTTGATCCTCTGGTCCCGGAACCGGAGATATGGATTCCTAAAATTCAGCATTTCACACTTAGTCATTTTTCTGAGCCGTTTCTGCCGCCGCCGGCAAAGCCTATGGCGCGACCCGCTCTATCGGGTTCGACCCTTATCGGGGGTCCAGGATTCGGGGACCTGGTTGTGATCGAGTGGGGGGAAGCCTAGGAATTGGGGCAAAAAGAATTTTATTTCTAGGTGCCCTAGAACTGTTTATTCCCACGCCAATTGACGTTGAACTTGACTCAAGTGATTTTAACTCTTTTAAAGGACATTGTATCCGCTTTGCGGTTTGCGGTCTGGACGGCAGCCAACTCGTTCTTCGAAAGGGTACCTCGATGAATCTCCATTGAAGTCAATGGGCCCATTGACTTTCAATGGGAAACCGCCGCTCTCCCTCTTGGACGCCACCTGCTGGTCTTTACAGGAATAAGGACTAAAACAGCACAATTCTCCATTGGAATGCATTGAGCCCTAATGGCGGCCAATGGGGACCTGCAAAATGGTGCCTGAAAAGACGGGAAAACTACACAAAGAGCTATAATCATTAAAGAATTATTAACCCTTGTGCTCCCTGATGGATTCTAGTGTGTGTGTGATGCAGACACTGATGTTACAATAAAACAGGGGAAACAGGGAAATACACATTTACAGGTTATAACAGGGGTTAAATCACATTTCTGGACCTCAGCCCAGTTAACCCCTTGTATCCCTGGTGAGGTTAGAAGGTGGCCAATTGGGGTTTAACCCCTTTAATCCCGGGCCAAATCCTCTCCATCGTCACAAAAAGATAAACAAAATACAATATATAAGTGCAGATGTTTGAAAATCTGAAGTAAGGCACGTTCTATTTTCTTGGCTCGTATGCCCAGCTTACTCACAAAATGCAGATGAATAAAGAGGCGTTTTGCAAGAAGGGCTGCTACCCATATGTGGTGTGTGTTGTCAGGAACCCCCTTCACAGGTACAGTCGATATGAAACAATATAAGAGAGATGGAAAAGAACTACATAGTGCGACCAGGCTGAGAGACCAAATCTTTATGTAAAAAGTATATAAATGACACACTCCTGACGAAGCCGGATACAGTTCCTAACTGGGCAAAACGCGTAGAGTGGTTTTTTTGGTCCTGGAGGCGATCCATATCTGTCCGTCCCTGCAGCCGTGATGTCACACGCTCCGACGGGCGTAAGAAGAGCAGAGGCAATCTTCAACAATAGCCCACGAGAAGTGGAAGTAACAAGGGAGGCAGTGAGCAGTGCGGTGACCCTTCCATTCACTTATCTAAGTGTTATATGCCTGATTTTAACTTGCACATTGTGAGTGCACATTTTATATACTTTTTACATTAAGATTTGGTCTATCAGCCTGATCGCACTATGTAGTTCATTCCCATCTCTCTTATATCGTGTCATATCGACTGTACCTGTGAAGGGGGTTCCTGACAACACACACCACATATAGTTAGCAGCCCTTCTTGCAAAACGCCTCTTTATTCATCTGCATTTTGTGAATAAGCTGGGCATACGAGCCAAGAAAATAGAACGTGCCTTACTTCAGATTTTCAAACACCTGCACTTATATATTGTATTTTGTTTATCTTTTCTCTCTTATATGCTCCCCCTGGATTGCTTGAGAATATCCTTTTCATCTTGGAACCCGTGAATACAGATTCCACCAGAGGTTTTGAGCTGGGATATTAGATTTTCACTTATTTATTTGTCACTAGTATATTATTATTTATATGTGTGATTTATATTGGTTCTACACATTCACAGTTTTTTAATTCACTTATAGTTGTTCGCGCCTTTATATTCACTTTCACAATTCACTTTGGTTATACCCACTTACCAGCTTTACGTTGCAATCTCATATAGAAAAAGCTGCTAAAAGCACAAAACAGTCACTACTTATCGTCATGTTGCGCTGACAGCCAAACCAGGGACATGTGAGCTAAAAACCGGGATCAAAATCTGGTGCATCAAAAAAAACATACCGAGGAGAGCGCATGCGCGAGGTTGGAGAGCATGGATGCATAATCCTATAGCTCTGTGCCCCTCTCCAACAGAAATAAGCAGATAGAACGTAATAGTGCACCAAATTCGAAAGAAAATATCTCACAGGCTGCACGGAGACCCCAGGATGTCGAAGAAGTCGACGAAGACCCCCGGAAAACGGGGGCTGCCAGAATATTTTGGCGAAGGGAGAGCCCACAGGGCAGCGACAGCAATGGCCCCCGCATCAAGAACAGGCTCCGAGTCGGAGGGTGAGGGAAACCCGGACGACCAGGGGCTCCTGCCGGTCAGGCGATGTGACATTGAAAGGCTATATCAGGACTTAAAAGACGTATTGCAAGCCGAAATAAGAGCCTTAGCTAAAGAAGTGGGGGGCCTGGGGACCCGGACACAAGAACTAGAAGTGCGTGTCGACAAGAACTCCAAGGCCATTCAAAAAAGCTCCAAAGTAACAGCAGATCTGCAGTCCCAGATAAATGAACTCCGCGACCGGCAAGAGGACACGGAGAATAGGGATCGCCGTAACAATGTGCGTCTCCGCGGGATCCCAGAAGATATAGTGGACTGCGAGGAGTTCGTGGAGCGGTGGTTGGCGCACGTTTGCCCGGAGGCCCCTAAGGATAAACTACTAATGGACCGGTGTCATCGGGCGCTGCGTTCTAGGCCCCAACCCAATGAGCTACCAAGGGACATCATAGTGCGTTTACACTATTACCGCACCCGGGAAGAGATCCTGCAGAAATCTAGAAATACGCCTGTCATGGAGTTTGAAGGAGCTACAATCGCTGTGTTTCAGGACATTTCGCCCATCACGATGGCTCGCCGAAGAGACCTGTGGCCCATCACCAGGGTACTGCGGGAGAAGGCGGTCAGATACCGTTGGACCTTTCCCTTCGGTCTCATCGTGATCCGCAATGGCCGCCCTATTCATCTAAAAGCCCCTGAGGAGGGGAATAAATTCCTTCAGAAGCTGGGGCTGGGGCCGGCTCCCGGTGCCACAACTGCAGAACCAGACCCCCCAGTGATGGGTCCAGCGTGGACCACAGTGGGAAGCCCACCCAGAGGAGAGACCGCGTGAGGCGGACACTACCACCCTACCAGGTTAAATCAAAACCCCTAAGTTGCAAAGTTACAATAAAAAGGTTTTTGTTTTTTGTTACCCCGTTTAAGCTGCATCAGCCCCGGCGTTGGCACCGATAAACACTGTATGCCAGGGCCCCCCCGCGCTAGAGAAACTAGTAAGGACCGTCACCGGGGTAAAAGCAAAGCTGCAAGGTACCCTGAAAAGGAAAAAATCAATAAGACTTGTTGCTCACCTCGTGGTCCAGTCATGGCGCCTAAAACAGCGATGGAAGGTCCCCCAGCGTGAAACGCAGAAGGCGGTTGAGGAGAAGGCGGGAATCCCTCACCAGGCGGGAAATCAGATCGAGCTGGAGGAGCGGCTTCGGCTGCGTTTGCATCGAAGGTCAGCCCAATCCAAGATGGCGGAGGAGGAACACCGTCACCGGAAGGGGTGGGATCAGAGGCGGCCATCTTGCGAGGGGCGGAATTACGAGGCCAGTACAGAGTGACGGCGCATGGATGCCATCACAGCCCCTGAGGAGACAGCCACGCGAGAGCGGCGAACACAGGCGCACGGACGCAGCAGACATCAGGAGAACGCAGCACGGATGCTGAGAGACAGCCCGCCTATAGCCCCATGAATAGGGAGAGAGACTGGCATAGAGACATGGGGACAGCAAGGAGGGAAGGAGCAGCTGCAGGTTGCGCCGACCAATATAGTGAGGTGGGAGAGGGCTACGAGGGCCGGGTGTAAGTGGCAGACGAAGGGTTGATAGATGTGCAGGAGACGGATAAGAAGGGGGGGGGAAAAAGGGTAGGAGCAGGATCGGTGGAAGTAATACGATTGAAGGGGGATGTGATTAGCAGCGGAGAATAAAGACAAGAATGGCGAAAGCATGTAGCGGGAAAAGAAGGGGGACGTGTACACAGAGCAAGACAAGAGCGAGGTAGAGGAAGGGAGAAATGCAGAGGGAGCGAAGGAGCGGGGGTAGTAGTTGAGAAGGGCTAGTAAGAAAAGGGAGAAAGGAAATTGCAGAAAGTGTAGTAGGTAGAAGGAAGTGGTAAGTTAAGGAAGGAAGGGGGTTTCAAAGGAGAAAATAGAGGAGGAGCCCACGGACGGCAGAGGATAAAAGTAGCCGGGGAAATGAAGCGACAAGAAGGGAGGTAGGTGGAGAAGGGGAGCGGGCATTGGGGACCTTCCTTGGGCAAGGAGGATGTCAAAAGGAGGGGAGTAGCGCAAACCTGTAGTGAAGGTCACAAAAGAAGGAGATGAGGGAGCTGCGGTGGCTGAATAGTAGTAAGAAGCCCTAATAGATATTGGGAGGAAACAGGGGAGAAAAGTAGGGGGCAGTGCCCGAGACTAGGGGCAAGATGCAACTTAGGGGTACTGTTAAAGTTCTAGTTGAAGTTACTCGTTCTGTCTATAGCTTCTGTCAGCTAACCGGAGAGGGGCAGGGGGTTATAAACCTGCCTTGACCTCCGCATGTACTCCAAGTCGGGACTAGCCAGGATTAGGCTAGTGGTTACCGACAAAGCCCCTTGGGAGGGGGAGGCGGCATGGGAGGGGGAAGGACGCCAAGAGGGAGGGCGGAAGAGCTCCCCCGCCGTTTACCCAAGGGCTAGGATCAATGGACTACGGTACTGGTACCTAAGTCATGTGACCATTGTTCTAATATCTGTCTTTTTGTGTGTGTATACGTTCCCCTCCCCACCCCCCTTGTGTGTCAGTCCCCCTCTCACCTCAGCCACCGGTACAGCTCCGTCGACACTGGAAGGGAAGATGCGAGCAGATGGCCGGAGACAGAACTAGCAGGCGCAAAGAACCCACCAGGGACATCGGCCGTTACACAGCGCACCCACAACACACAGCTCAGATGAGTAATGATATTACAATGATTTCCCATAACGTGAAGGGGTTTAATAGTCCTACTAAACGGAGAATTGCTTTCAGGGACTATAATCGGCGGAAAGCCGACATTATCTTCCTACAAGAAACGCATTTTTCCCGTCTAAACCACCCAAAGTTCCTTGATAAAAGTTATAGAACATATTATCTTGCATCCGCAGATGTCAAAAAAAGGGGGGTGGCAATTATTATACATAATAGGCTCGCCTTTACCATAGAGAAACAACATGCTGACGTACAGGGTAGATTCCTGATCTTGACGGGCACTATACAAGGCCAGCAAATCACATTAACGTCCGTTTAAGCTCCTTGTGAGCAAAACCCTGCTTTCTTTGAGCAGTTTTTTGCTAAACTACATAAATTGGCCAAAGGCAGTATCTTCCTCGCGGGAGATCTAAATCGGACACTGGACCCTGACTTGGACAGATGCACCCAACCTAACTCGGCCCACAGACAGGACCTACTAACAATACGTGACGGCCTCCAGGTTTGCCAGTTGACGGATATGTGGAGGGAACAACATCCGGCTGCCAGGGAATACACTTTTTACTCGCACCCCCACGACAGATATAGCCGCATAGACTACTTCCTAGTATCAAACAGAGTGGTTCCAGTGGTAGGCCATACAGAGATCCACGAGATCTCGTGGTCCGACCACGCGCCTATTGAGCTGAGGTGCACGCTGACAGGGCTAGACAGACCCGGAGCAAACTGGAAGCTCAACGAGCTTCTTCTCAAGGCCCCCGCTACCGAAAGGGCGATACGGGACCGGATAAAAGATTTCTTTAGAGAAAACATAGGAAGCGTACAATCGCAAGCCACACTCTGGGAAGCCCATAAGGCTACTCTCAGAGGATTTCTCATGAATATAGCTGGTAAGCGGAAGCGGGAGAAAGCAACTAAAATAAAAGAGCTGCAGGCGAAACTAACACTCCTCACTGCACAGCATTCCGCGGATAAAAACCAGCACACGTGGCAAGAATTGATGGATACTAAGGCGGCCCTTAATCTAGTGTTATCATCCCAGGCCGAGAGGGAGTTGGCCTGGTCCAAGCGCAGATTTTATGAAAAAGCCAACAAGCCAGATACCTTACTAGCCAATAAGCTCCGAAACAAGCTCCCAAATTTCAGGATAGCGGCAATTAAAACTCAGCGGGGTGACCTTACCTCCGATCCGAGACAAATAGTGGAAGCTTTTCGACAATACTATGCTACACTATACGATGGAGATAAGGTCACCCACAACCAAAAAACATCAGCTACATTACAGAGGTTTCTATCTGAGGCACAGCTCCCGACCCTGGGCAGGGTTGAGAAGGCGGCCCTACAGGGTGACTTCACCCTGGAAGAGATAACGGAGGTAATTAAGTCCCTCAAACCAGCTAAGGCCCCAGGCCCTGATGGCTACTCCAATTTGTACTACAAAAAATTCTGTAAAACGCTAGCCCCACACCTATTGAAATTATTCAATGGGATCCTGGAGGGAGAGCCCTTCCCGACCCAGATGCTCCAGGCGTCTATCTCAGTGATCCACAAACCCGGTAAGGACCCGGCAGACTGCAAGAGCTACCGGCCAATCTCCCTGATTAATTCGGACCTAAAAATCTTCTCCAAACTGTTAGCAAACAGGGTGGGTAGTGTCCTTCCGGGCTTGATCCACCCGGATCAAGTAGGCTTTATCGCAGGCAGACAGGCAGCAGATAACACCAGGCGGATAATTGATCTGATACATTTGGCGAAAAAGAAAAGCATACCGTCGATGGTGTTGAGCCTGGACGCCGAAAAGGCATTCGATCGTATTGATTGGTCCTATCTACGAGAGACGCTGGGAGTATTTGGGTTCGGGGGCCGCCTTCTAGAGGCAATAATGGCACTATACGCAGGACCCACAGCTATGGTAAGACATCAGGGTTTCCCTTCAGAACTATTCAATATACGCAGTGGGACCCGTCAGGGCTGCCCGCTGTCCCCATTACTTTTTGCCCTCTGTATTGAACCCCTCGCAGCCCACATCAGACTAAGCCCCAATATAACAGGAATCCAAGTGGGGGAGCAACATCACAAGGCTGCGTTATATGCAGACGACGTGATCCTAACTATCTCTAAACCGTTGACGTCCCTGCCCAATGTCTTTGATATCCTGGGCACCTTTGGCATGGTCTCAGGGTTCAAAATTAACCAGGCTAAGTCAGAGGCGCTCAATATCAACTTGCCAAAACCAACTGAAAAACTATTGGAACTTAACTTTAATTTTCAATGGCAAACCTCCGCAATCAAATATTTAGGGGTATATATCACCAGGGACTACAATACCTTGTATAAGGCAAATTTCCCCAAGATGATGAAGAAGTTAAAGGAGGATCTCAGGGTTTGGGCGGGTTACGGGATATCTTGGTTCGGCAGGATTAATAGCGTAAAGATGAATCTGCTGCCCAAGCTATTATATCTGTTTCAAACCCTACCAATCCCGGTAATCAAATCAGAGATCCAAGCCCTTCAAACTCACATCATACAATTTATTTGGAATAAAAAACGCCCACGAATTGCAAAAAGTCTACTGACAAAACCAGTGGCAAAAGGAGGATTATCGGTACCTTGCTTGATGGCGTACTATAAAGCGGCACAATTGACCCAAATCATTCTGTGGCATGCGGACCCCACTAATAGAAGATGGACAGAATTGGAGGGAGAATGTTGTGCGCCAGTTGCACTTCATAATTTGATCTGGCTACCAAAACGATGCAAAAAAGGCATTGGAACGCCGCTTTGCGCAGTGGCGAACTCTTTAGCGGTCTGGGAGACATCTAAATTTAAAGCTAACTTAACCACCCCCCACACATTAATGACCCCCCTATGGGGCAATCCGGATTTTGCTCCGGGGTTGTTGAGCGATAAATTTGTAAAGTGGACGCAGGCAGGGTACAACCGATTAAAGGACCTGGGGGGTAAGGGATCTATCAAGACGTTCGATTGGCTTAAAGAAGTATCAAATTTCCCAAATTCAGAATTATTTAGATTCCTCCAGGTCAGGGCATTTTATAACAAATTTCCTGTTCGTCCTGCACGAACTAATTTCGAACAGCTGTGTTCCAGACCAATGGACACACGGGGACTGACATCTCGGATGTACAGGGAGGTAGTCTGTCCGGCTCATATAGACCGCCCCCGACTGCGATACATGCGACAATGGGAGACAGATCTAGGGGATAGTTTAGAGGACGAAGAATGGGACCACATATTGCAAGCTGCCGCAAAGAGCTCAATATGTGTCACGTTGAAGGAGAACGCATATAAGGTCCTAATGCGGTGGTACCATACCCCAGTGAAATTAGCTAAATTTGTCAGAGGTTATTCGCCGCTCTGCCCAAAACAGTGCGGGGAATTGGCTGACCTTAAACACATGCTGTGGTCTTGCCCAAGGGTGGCCCCGATTTGGGAAGCAATTCGAGATTGGCTGCAAGGGATTCTCGAATTAGAGATCCCCCTGGACCCGTGGCTGTTCCTTGTGGGCAGGCGGCCTCAGGAAATGTCTAGAACGACACACAAACTGGTCACGCACTTCGCGACCGCCACCCGGTGTGAGATCGCAGCACTGTGGAAGCAGAATGAGATTCCAACTATCCCCAAAATTAGGAACCGAATTTGGCAAGTTTGCCAGATGGAACAGTTGACGAGTTGGGTCAACGACTCTGGCACCAAATTTCTAAAAGTCTGGAGCCCGTGGCTAGACCAACCCAACATCCCAGGGGTGGAAGCCGCTACAATTTTGCATTAATAATCACAAATGCGTTCTCCTTGGATGGGACAGACAGGACATTGACGTAGGGTTACACTAGGTAGCGCCATCCAGCAGTTACAGGAGGCAGTAAGGTCAGCAGCGCCATGAAGCAGTCACATCGGATCGCAGGAACCCTTCTCCAGAATCCGGCAAGAGCACCCCCCCCCCTCCCCCTCTTACCCTCTGTGCCCTCCCACCAGTCCAGTGAGTCCAGTATGTCTTGTCCTGCTTCCCTTTATGTCGTTCGTCTGATGCTGTCATTGTTGAAGGTTGATAAAAGTGGACTATCTGTAATGTACGCCTATGGGAGGTGTGTCTCTGTATACCTGATATCCACAAATAAAAAATGAAAGTTGAAAAAAAAACAAAAAAAACATACCATATGTATCAACACTAAGTACGCAGTTTGATTAGGATAATGTATCAGCAGGAATTCTTATTGAAATCAAAAATTCTGTGTAGGTAGATAATTGTGACCGTGAGTCTAGAGATGCATAATGTGACTGAATCCTTATACAGGAAGATGAAAGGCAGTCATGGACGAGCTGCAACAGCGGGGCTACGAGCGCCGCCTGAGCCACATCGAACCTAAGGATAAGCACACTATGTTGAATCAATTGGCATGATACACAGCCCAAAAATTTTGAGTAAGTAATCTAATAGAAGTAACTGACTGTCCTACATGATCCACGGTCTGAGCGATGACTTCTGCGGGGCGTGCTCCCAAGCACAAGGTGTGTATCAGAGGGAAAATCCAAAAAGGAATAGCCGGCACACTGCAAATGAGCAACGCTGGACATAGTGACCAAAAAAGCAGTTTATTGAATAAAATTCATACAAATGGGGTACTGGCAAAGCCTTTAATGTGTTTCGCTCGGCGTAGGTGCTTTATCAAAGCTTGTGTCTGTTAACTGCTGATTGCAAGGGCTTAAAAACACTTCTCATATTACTCGACCTCTGCAGCATTTGATACTGTGGACCACCCTTTTCTCCTTTACATTCTCCATACTCTTCCTAACTGTAACGATGCACGTCTCAAGCAGGAATTAGACCTGCAGGGCTGTGGTAGGGAGGAGAGAGGACCGACTTGAGCCGAGGGAGAGAGTCCTGATAGAGCAGTGTGTCATAGGCCAGAGGTCAGGGCTGGCAGCAGAGTTGCGTAGTCGGTGTGGATGCAGAGGTCGAGGCAGGCTGAAGACAAGGATAGTCGAGGTATGTGCAGTGGTCGGGGCGGGCTGAAGACAAGGAGAGTCAAGGTACGTGAGCCAGGTCTGGTAACGTGGAAAGCAATAGGTATAAGAGCGTTGGATGAACTGGAACTTTGCTCAGCAACTTCCTGCTCACCGACCTGTTCTGTTAAAGGTAGTTGCCAGAGACAAAGATGGATGATTTGGCCACAGAGGGCGAGCAAGAGCAAAATTCCTAACCGGTACCTGAAAACCTCGAAAGGATTTTGCCAAACCTCATAGTACCCCTCCAGAATCGATCTCTGGATGATTTAGACAGGCTTGTCTGGGAACCTCTCGTGGAAACCTTGGATCAAGGAGGAAGCGTGGACATCCCCAACCTTCAACCAGGAATTCTCCTGTGGATCGTATCCCTTCCAAAATACTAGGTACTGGAGACTACCTCGAAATTTACGGGAATCCAGAATCCGGCGAATTACATACTCCTCTTGACCCTCCACCACAACTGGTCCTGGAAGGGTGAGAGCAGCAGAGAAGTTGCGGTGGATCACCGCTTTTAGTAGTGACACATGGAAGACCGGAGGAATCCTTAAGGTAGCCAGTAGCTCCATTTTAAACGCGACCGGATTTATTTGTTTTGCAATCTTGTAGGGACCTATAAACCTGGGCCCGAGCTTCAGTGAAGGAATTTTCAGATGGATGTTCTTGGTAGATAGACGTGGTCTCCAACCTGGAATTACGGTGCTAGCCGCCGACGCTTATTCGCATGATCCTTTTGCTGAAGTAAGGCTTTAGCTAGATTGGCATGAATCCTGTTCCGCACATACTGTAGCTCCTGGACCTTGTCATCCACCGCAGGAACTCCAGAATGGGAGACAGATGATGGGAGGGCAGAAGCATGGTACCCGTAGGCACAGAAAATGGGAACTCTTGTGTAGAGTCGTGTTTCAATGAGTTCCGTGCAAATTGTGCCCAAGGAAGAAGATTCACCCAGTTATCCTGACTTTCAGAGATGTAGCAACGTAGAAATTGCTCCAAGGATTGATTGGTCCTCTCCGTGAGGCCATTGGACTGAGGGTAGTACACTACCGACACACTTTATTAAAGTGTGGCCGGTACCGCAAGCCGGGAGATTTCCCGGCTTGCTAGTGGCCGCCCCTCGGCGTGCCGCGCGTCATAGACGCGCGGTCACGCGTCTTCGGGAGCCTGTGCCCCCTGCACGCGCGTCCAGGGCTCCCCGAGGGAGCCCTGGTGTCCCGCGATCGCGGGACGGCGGCAGGGGGTTCCGGGGGACCCGGCGGACCCGGCAGCGGTAGGGAGAGCGCCCCGATCGGAGGGCGCTCTTCCGCTGCTTCGGCGCGCGCCCGTCACACTCGGGCGCGCGCCAGGCTACTGCTGCGGCCAAGAACGGGCAAATGCTCGAATAAACTTGGCCGCAGCAGTATGGCGACAAGAAGTGGAGCGAGATCCCCATTAATTTGCACAATGCTCTTCAAAATTTGGCAATAAACTGGGAGCCATGGTCAGAGACTGTCTCAGTCAGAATACCATGATGGTGAAATATCTCCTTGGTGAAAATTTCATAAAGTTCGAATGCAGTGGATAACTTCCTGAGTGGTACAAAATGAGCCTGTCTTGTGAAGCGATCGACCACTACTTGAATGTTCACCATACCCTTAGATGGCAGTAACTCTATGATAAAGTCCATGGACAGGTGGGTCCATGGTCTGGTAGGAACCAGCAGAGGATAAAGCAACCCACAAGGCAGACTCCGTGGTACCTTTGTTTGATCGCAGACAGCACAAGCGGCTCCAAAGTCTTTAACGTCTTTGCGAATATCTGGTCACCAGAAGAGGTGTTCTATGATATCCGAAGTCTTCCCAACTCCTGGATTACCAGCCACCTTGAATTGATGACCCAACTGCAACACGTCCCTACGAAACAGGGGGGGGATACAAACTACTTGGATTTACGCGAGGATGTAGGCCTAGGATCCTCCTCCTGTGCTTGCGAAATCTGTTGTAATAGAGCGTATGAAACTGCCGAAATAATCTGAGAGTGTGGAATGATGGGCCCATGATCCATTTCGGCAGAGTCTTTAGAAGAGAATTGTGGTGACAGTGCTTCCGCTTTGACATTTTTGGATCCTGGTTGAAAGGAGATAATGAAATTGAAGCATGTAAAAAAGAGAGCCCTGTTTAGTCCCAAATCTCTTTGTACCTTCAATGTACTTCAAACTCTTGTGATCCGTTAATATAGTGATGAGCTGCGTGGTACCTTCCAGAAAATGTCACCACTCTTGAAGAGCTAGTTTTACGGCAAGTAATTTCCGTTTCCCAACATCGTAATTTCTCTCAGCGGAGGAGAACTTCTTAGAAAAGAAGGCACAGGGGTGTAGTCTCCCTTGAATATCCTGCCATTGGGATAGGATGGCCCCAGCCACCACATAGGATGCATCCACTTCCACTACGAAAGGCTTAGAGGGATCGGGATGAACCAAGACCGGGGCAGATGGAAAGCAAACTTCAGTCTCTCAAAGGCCTGTACTGCTTCAGGTGTCAACATCTTGGGATTCGCCCCCTGTTTTGTAAGAGCCGTAATGGGACCCACCACCTTGGAGAAGTTTTTAATTAACCTTCTGTAGTAGTTGGCGAATCTGAGAAAGCGCTGTGTGGGTTTGAGACACTCCGGTATGGGCCAGTCCAACACTGCAGAGATCTTGGCTCTGTCCATCTCAAAACCCTGGGCGGAGATAACGTATCTGAGGAAGGAGATGTTAGGTTGTTCAAATTGGCTTTTCTCCAGCTTGGCATAGAGAGCGTGTTTCCATAACCTCTGAAGCACCTGCCTGACCTGGACCTGATGTTTGGACCGTGAAGAAGAAAAAAAAATCAGGATATCGTCGAGATATATGACGACAAATTGATAGAGGAGATCTCGGAATACCTAATTTATGAAGCCTTGGAACACAGCCGGAACATTGCACAAACCAAATAGTATCACTAAGTATTCCTAATGTCCTTCTTGGGTATTGACCGCAGTCTTCCATTCGTCATTCTTCTTAATTCGGATCAAAAATTGTAGGCCCCCGAAGATCCAACTTAGTGAAAATAGAGGCCCCACGGAGTCGGTCGAATAGCTCCGGAATGAGAGGGATAGGAAAACGATTTTTGACTGAGTTTGTTCAACCCCCGATAATCTATACAGGGATGCAGAGACCTGTCCTTTTTTCCCAAAAAGAAAAAAGCCACTCCCGTAGGAGGTGAGGTGGAATGGTGCCTGGTAGCAAGTCGATTGGACAGTCGAATGCCCGATGCGGTGGTTTCACCTCTGCTTGCTTCTCGTTGAAAACATTCCAAAAATCCTGGATAGGTGATGGGAAGACCATCGGGGAGAGACATGAATGCCAGCATTGAGTCTGAGCTGGGGCGAGGTATAGACAAGCAAGTCCCGTGATATCGCAGGCGGTCACTTGTCTTGTTAACCAGTCAATTGTAGGGTTGTGGGAACGCAACCAAAGGAGGCCTAATACTATAGGTGCTGAGGGTGAGTTGATTACCATGAAAGGGAGTAGCTCCTTATGTAGAACTCCGATGTTCACTACCAGGGAGATAGACTCCTGGGTGATGGTACCGGGTAATAGAGGTCTTCCATCAATCGCCACAATCTCTAATGGAATCTCCAACGAGCGAAGGGCAATTGTGTGCTGCTTGGCGAACGATAGATTGAGAAAATTACTGGCTGCTCCGGAATCCACGAAGGCCTTCATGGAGACTGAGGCAGAACCCCATGAGAGGGAAACCGGCAGAAGAATCCGGGACGACACAGAGGGAGGACAGATGGTAGAGATGTCCAGCGAATACTCCCCCAACTTCACTGGGCACGGGTGTTTTCCTGATCCTGCAACAAATCGGACAGTTACGGATGCAGTGGCCCTGGGACCCACAATACAGGCACCAGCCCAAGGTACACCTTCTGCTTCTCTCCTGTTCAGACAGTCTGGTGTTACCTAGCTGCATAGGCTCATCATCCAGCGGAGGCAGAGAAACAAAGTTTGGGGCCAACCGAGTAGTCGGACTCTTATCAGCACGACACTTCTCGGACAGGCGTTCCTGCATTCTGAGATCGATCCGTACGCAGAGAAAGAAATCATCTCCTCAAGGTCCTTAGGGAGGTCTCGGCAGGTCAACTCATCTTTTAGGGGTTCCGATAGTCCCTGCCAAAAAGCCGCTACTAAGGCTTCATTATTCCAGCCAGTTTCGGCCACAAGAATGCGAAACTTTCGGTTATATCGCTTGGAAACTCTAAGTCGACATTTTCTATCAGCTTTTGGTCTTGATTTGCAGGGTGCGGGCGGTTGAGCAGCAGGTTAAAATATTCCTTCCACCTTTCTAGTTTGTCTTCGAGTGATTGTTTTGGGTACCATTTTGATCCTTAAGGCTTGATGTTGTTGCCCTGAAGTTTCCGCTGCAGCTTCGTAGGGTACTATAAAGGAGGCGCACATCAAGCTTCCTGCTGGCCGATTCCATTTCTTGGGCCTTTGAGTTCCACCATATTTCTTTGTCCGCATTAAGCTGGCGTTTAATTTTTCGGTTGATGTAGAGATAATGTTGGTGATTGGTGTTCTTTATCTTAGTGCATTCTTCAACTAAGTTTAAAGCTCCGCGCATTACACGAACATCCTGTATCGCACTCTGAAACCTTTTATGAATCAGAAAATAGTCCAACATGTTTTGATCTCTAACATTATTCGAAGACCAAGTTAACCTGTGATGTATATAATGTTGGAACCAGGTATTGCACGCCATTTTATTATAGCTAGCAAATGACAATAAGCAGTGACCGTTGTTGTTAATATTTCCACAGCCAAATGGGCCGAGCGTTTTTTCCCATCCGAGTCGGCTAGACCCGGTCTGTGCGTTGAGATCCCCGCAAATTATTGTCAGATGATTCCCACCTTGATAAGAGTTCAAAATCTACTGTAATTCCTCGTTGTGATGGATCAGGGGACTCCCGCTTCCCAATGTGTCCCCGTCACCTCTGTTCTCACTGCCTCTAACCTTCTCCCCTCTCTACCGCATCAAACTGTCCCTTCTTTCCGCACCTGTTCCTCTGCGGTGCACCCGGACGCACGTTCAGGTGTCACGCGCGTTCCCCGCAAGGTGCGCACATATCCACAAACACCCGATCCCCTCCACGGCACTCATGGCTCGCGGCGCCTCTCTAATCCCCCAGCCTCCACATTACCTTCTTCCTCCGCCTCTCCTGCCCTCTCGCCTTCCTTGGTGCACGCATCAGACCCTTATAGAGGGCGCGCGCACACGCTCCAGATATATGCCTTCCCAGAAATGTAGCTCTTCCCCCCATGGCTTACAAGCCATATCCCTCTGTGATTCACCTGTCTCCTCCCCTGCTCTTTCTGGCCTATCCCTGCAACCTCTCACTCAACCCTCTGCTCCTCCTCTCTTCCCCATTGGTGCTCCCTCCTTTATAATCCCTGTCTGTCCTCTAGCTCATTGCTCTGCATAGCTTCTTGTGACCCCTGTGTGTGCAGTCTCTATGCTTGGCTCTCCTGTTTGTTTCAGCGCTGGTTCCTATCCCTGCTTACCTTTGGATCTCCCTGGCTTGAACTCTGCTTTGAATTGGACTACTCTGCTTTCTCCTGCCCTTGAACCTTGCCTATGGATTCTACTACACTGCCTTCTCCAGTCCTTGAACACTGGCTTACGGACATCACCACGCTGCTCTCTAATATCCTTGAACTCTGGCACACGGACATAACTACCCGAACTCTGGCATCCTGGACGTTGCAAGTATACGTTAACCCTTTCTCAACAGGCCCGGCAACCCATTACCAAACTCCGGGCACGGCCTCACTGCTGCGGGTGCGTGTTATAACCTTACCCATCTCAGTACTGGGGACTGGCCAGGTCTGCGGGCATACAGGCGTTACATTATGCAGAGCCCATTAAATGCAGACCCCCCTGAGGTGGCCAAGGTGTTTCCCTGGAACATTTGCAATTTGTCAGTAACCAACTGACCACTGTGTCACAACAACTTGCCAATTTGTCTCTCCAGGAAACCCCAGCTGCCCCGTCACCCCGTTTCAGTGACCTGCAGTAACCCAGGACCACATATACCACCTCCCAACCAGTATGATGGGGACCCTCTCGCTTGCCGAGGATTCCTAAACCAATGCCAGGTTCAATTTGAGATGTCCCCCTCTCTCTTCCCTACCGGCCGTACCAAGGTGGCCTACATTTACGCCTTACTCTCTGGCGATGCCCTCGCTTGGGCTTCTCCCCTCTGGGAACGTAAACCTGAGTTGACCCAAGACTACCCCAAGTTTAGGCATGAGTTTCAACAGGTGTTTGATACTCCCGCACATAGGGAGACGGCTGCTTTTTCTTTGTTCCATATCACGCAGGCTTGAAGATCAGCTGCTAAATAGCTGCTAATACTGCTCACGCCCGGCCGTCTTCCCTGGAACAACTCATTGCACTCAGCATTCGTATGGATCAACGTACCCAAGAACGACGACACGAGCGTCACTGCTCTCGTTCTCTTCCCCCCGTCTGTTTCTCATAGGTCTACTCCTTCGCCCTTCCTGGCGTTAGATGCTCCTGAACCGATGCAGATCGGCAGCCAACAACCACGGGCTGTGGAGAGAGCACGACGACGTAAGAAGGGTCTCTGCTACTATTGTGGTTCCCCTGAACATCGGCTCCGGAACTGTCTCCTGAAGCCGGGAAACGGGAACACCTAGTAAAGGTAGAGGGGCTTCTACTGGGTACTATCTCTCCTTGCCCCTCTCTCCCTAAGGAATTAGCCAAGAAACTCATGCTCCCTGTAACGCTGGCGGGTCCTGATCTTCTATTAGAAGAAAAAGCTTTCATTGACTCCGGCTCTGGCGGTAACTTTCTGGATCACACCTTCGCCTGTGAGAATCAAATTCCTCTGGTCAAGAGAAGAGCGCCCATTGGTCTTGAAGCTATCGATGGACGTCCGCTTCAGCCAGCCTTCATCATCTGGGAGACCATCCCACTTACCTTAACCACTGCGGATGGGCATAAGGAGGTAATAGGTTTTTATGTCTTCCATTCTCCTACCGTCCAGGTTATACTAGGATTGCCTTGGCTACAGCTCCACAATCCGCGCATAGATTGGACCGATGTCTTACCTATCCAATGGACTACCTCCTCCGAGGAAGCGACTCCCCCTCCACCTGCGGCCGTACTCGCTGGTCTGGATACCACTCCTTCTAACCTGTCCGTTCTGCCGACGGTGTATCACGAGTTTCTAGATGTCTTCAACAAGTACAAGCTGACGTACTGCCTCTCCATCGTCCCTATGATTGTCCTGTTGATTTAATTCCAGGGACCATTCTCCCTAAATCGAAGTCGTACCCCTTATCCGTGCCTGAGACAGAAGCTATGACGACTTAAATCCAAGAAAATTTGGAGAAAGGATTCATCCGCAACTCTACCTCCCCCACTGGGGCAGGCTTCTTCTTTGTGAAGAAGAAGGATGGATCCCTAAGACCCTGTATCGACTTTCGTGGACTTAACAAAATTACGGTAATAAAACGATACCCTCTTCCCTTAATTTCTGAACTGTTCGACCGTCTACAAGGAGCTTCTATATTCTCCAAACTCTATTTAAGAGGGGCTTATAATCTTATTCGTATAAGAGATGGGGATGAATGGAAAACCGCGTTTAATACGCGATCTGGACATTATGAGTATTTAGTGATGCCCTTCGGGCTGTGCAATGCCCCTGCTGTTTTCCAAGAGTTCATGAACGATATCTTCCGGGACATGTTGGGAACGTTTGTTATCGTATATTTGGATGACATCCTCATTTTCTCTAAGGATTTAGAGGAGCACATTCGCCATACCAAACTGGTACTCTCTAGGATTCGTGCTAATTGCCTCTACGCTAAAACGGAGAAATGTTTGTTCCACCAGACATCCACAGCCTTCCTAGGCTATATTATCTGTAACCAGGGTTTTTCTATGGATCCAGAGAAATTGAAGTCTGTACTCGACTGGCCACTGCCGAATTCTCTCAAGGCCGTGCAGCGCTTCCTTGGCTTTGCCAATTATTACTGGAAGTTCATCCGTAATTTCTCTACCATTGCTTTGCCTATCACCGCCTTAACTAAGAAGGGTGCTGATCCTACGACTTGGCCTCCCGAAGCCATTGAGGCCTTCGAATTTCTCAAGAAAGCCTTTGTGTCTGCACCCATCCTACGGCATCCAGATACTTCGCTTCCCTTCACGTTAGAAGTTGACGCCTCCGATGTGGGAACCGGTGCGGTACTCTCTCAGAGATCCTCTCCTCAGGAGAAGCTCCATCCTTGTGGGTTTTTTTCTCAGAAGTTCTCGTCAGCTGAGAGAAATTATGATGTTGGGAATCGTGAGCTACTGGCCATTAAATTGGCTCTTCAGGAATGGAGGCATCTTCTCGAAGGGACCAAGGAGCCTATTGCCATCCTCACTGATCACAAAAACTTACTGTATATTTAGGGGGCTCGACGATTAGGATCTCGTCAGGCTCGTTGGTCACTATTCTTCTCTCGTTTCAACTATACCATTTCTTATATTCTCGGTACCAAAAATATTAAAGCAGATGCTCTCTCTCGCCAGTTCGCTACGGAGAACGACTCTAACGAATCCTTTGAATCTATTCTCCCCGCCAAGTGCATAATTTCTGCCAATAATTTTGATGTTTTGGATGAAATCAACAAAGCCCAGGTTCACATTTCCAGAAGATTTAGGGTGCAGAGGGAAGCTTGTACGCAGCTCCACGTTTTCGCCACAAGATTCTACTTTGGGGACATTCTTCAAGATCGGCCGGTCATCCAGGCTTCAGGAGGACAGCAGATCTTATTAAACGGACCTTTTGGTGGCCGAAGATGAACAAGGACATTTTCGATTTCACCAGTGCTTGTCCGGTCTGTGCCCAGAGTAAGTCCGCCCATCACAAACCTTCTGGCCTTCTCACGCGTCTTCCCATTCCGGAGCAACCTTGGAAACATATCTCTATGGACTTTATTGTCGAGCTTCCCAATTCTAAGGGAATGAATACCATTCTTGTTGTAGTAGATAGGTTTTCCAAGCATACACACTTTATACCCCTCAAGGATCTTCCTAATTCGGCTACTTTGGCCGATATTTTTTCTAAGGAAATTTTCAGATTACACGGTGTTCCTATTTCAATTGTTTCTGACAGAAGTTCTCAATTCATCTCTAAGTTTTGCCGTGCGTTTTCCCAGAGACTTGGGATTTCTCTTCTATTTTCTTCAGGATATCACCCTCAGACCAACGGTCAAACGGAAAGAATGAATCAGACCTTAGAGCAGTATTTCAGATGTTTCGTCTCCGAAGCTCAAGACATCTGGGTGGATCTATTACCCTGGGCCGAATTTGCAATTAACTCTCTTAAAAATGAGTCTACGCAAGCCTTTCTTCATTAATTTTGGATTCCACCCTAGCAGTCTTCCCCTTTCCTCCCTCCCTTCTGGTGTTCCCGCAGCGGATTCTCATGTCTCCACTCTTCAAAATTCTTGGAGAAAGATACTAAAGACCCTACAAACTGCGGTGTTCCATGTGTCATTACTCAAACCGGTTATCCAAAGTGCTCACTTCCCGGATTGTTCCCAAAGACCAAACCCTGTTACCATTCACAGACAACAAGAGTATGAGGTTCACTCCATAATCGATTCCCGTTGGTCCAGAGGCAAATTACAATTCCTTGTTCACTGGAAGGGTTATGGACCGGAGGAACGTTCCTGGATTCCGTCTCACCATATTCACGCCCCAACGCTCCTCAGGCAATTTTGTCGGAAGTTCCCCCAGAAGCCACGGCAGGATTGTCCGGAGGTCGATCCTCAAGGGGGGGATACTGTGATGGATCAGAGGACTCGCGCTTCCCAATGTGTCCCCGTCACCTCTGTTCCCAATGCCTCTAACCTTTTCCCCTCTCTACCGCATCCATCTGTCCATTCTTCTTCCCACACCCGTTCCTCTGCGCGCACCAGGGCGCGCATTCAGGTGTCACGCGCGTTCCCCGCAAGGTGCGCACGCATCCACAAACACCCGATCACCTCCGTGGCACTCACGGCTCGCGTTGTCTCTCTAATCCCCCAGCCTCCACATTACCTTCTTCCTCCGCCTCTCCTGCCCTCTCGCCTTTCTTGGCGATGCTCTTCGCGTTCCCTGGTGCACAATGTGAACGTGCATCAGACCCTTACAGAGGGCACGCGCACACGCTCCAGATATATGCCTTCCCAGAAATCTAGCTCCGCCCCCCATGGCTTACAAGCCATATCCCTGTGTGATTCACCTTTCTCCTCCCCTGCTCTTTCTGGCCTATCCCTGCAACCTCTCACTCAACCCTCTGCTCCTCCTCTCTTCCCCATTGGTGCTCCCTCCTTTATAATCCCTGTCTGTCCTCTAGCTCATTGCTCTGCATAGCTTCTTGTGACCCCTGTGTGTGCAGTCTCTACGCTTAGCTCTCCTGTTTGTTTCAGCGCTGGTTCCTGTCCCTGCTTCCCTTTGGATCTCCCTGGCATGAACTCTGCTTTGAATTGGACTACTCTGCTTTCTCCTGCCCTTGAACCTTGCTTACGGATTCTACTACGCTGCCTTCTCCAATCCTTGAACACTGGTTTACGGACATCACCACGCTGCTCTCTAATATCCTTGAACTCTGGCACACGGACATAACTACCCGAACTCTGGCATCCTGGACATTGCAAGTATACGTTAACCCTTTCTCAACAGGCCCGACAACGCATTACCACACTCCGGCACACCCTCACTGCTGTGGGTGCGTGTTATAACCTTACCCACCTCAGTACTGGGGACTGGCCAGGTCTGCGGGCATACAGGCGTTACACTCGTAAAACGTGTCTTTGTCTTCATCATTGCTAATCTCTGTTGGGGCATAGATCCCAATAATGGCCATTGGTATTTTACTGGCAAGCTCTAATACGGCGATTCAGTCTGAAATCGGCTGGAAGCAGATGACTAATTTCTTTAGACTACATTTCAGCATGAAAGCTACGCCTCTGTTAAAACTATCGCCGCCAGAATAGTATACGTAGGTGAAAGCGAGTCGAGTGGTTAGGGTTTAAGACAGCACGTCCCCTTGTTACTGGAGACCAATGCTTTTAACACCTTAATTACCGGATCCTTTGATTGAACAAAGTGTGAGATAAAATAAATTGTGATTTATTTCCATGAGAAACACACACAGCTTGGTTTACAAAATAAGACAAATAAACACTAACTGAAACGGGGCAAAACGAAATAAAATGTCCACAGAACAAACTTCACATAAATAAAGTCTCTAGGCACCAATTCCCAGGAGCGGGGTTGGTGCGCTGTAACGCTCGGCCTGCCCACAAGCCAGACGAGACCCCGGGACTGAGGTGGAAATGAGTAATACCACACACCTAACAGTAAACGGGGGCATGGCTGGAGTGTGGAAGTAGCGTAGATGGTCCGGGTATCAATAATAGAAAAAGTACCGTACTTGCCAACTCCAGCGGTGGAAGGTAACGTCCGTAAGCCAATGGTCGTGGGATGGAGAGAGCAGCGTAGTAGATTGTCTGTAAGCCTGGGTCATGGAGTGGAGAGAGCAGCGTAGTAGATTGTCTGTAAGCCGTGTCCAAGGGATGTAGAGGTCGGCAAGGTAGAGAGTCCAAAGCCAAATCCAACGGGTTCCAGAGAGCAGCGTAAATGAAGTCCAAAGCCAAGGGTCAAATCCAGGGAGGTCAGCAGAGTATCCAGGGACAGCAACTGAAAGAGAGAAGGGGCCAGGCAACAGCAGACAGCACCAAAGTATAGAAGCTGTGCAGAGCAATGAAGGAATGGTGAGGGGAGACTAAATAGGGGGCTGGGACCTATCGGAGGAAGGGGAGGAATGGAGGAGCAGCCCGAGGGAGGACCTGATAGGGGAGAAGTGTCTGGGAGGTTGGGGCCTATCAGAGTGGGGGGAGGAATGGAGGGGCGGCCCGAGGTAGGAGCTGATAGGGGAGAAGTCTGGGCCTGTTAGAACAAGGCGAGGAGCGGAGGAGTGGCCCGGGGAAGGATCCGATAGGGGAGAAGGGCCTGGGGGACGGACCTGACAGAGCAGGGGCAGGGAAGCGCGTAGCGCGCCACATCAGAGGGGGTGGAGTCAGGCGCCCGGCACCAAGAAATGGAGGCCTGGGTCCGGAAGTGCGGGGGCAGCCGCGGAGGGGACCGCAAGGGGCAAAGGATGGCGCCGGGAAGCCTGGGCGGCATGGCCCAAAGGTAAGGAGGCGCTGGCAGCGGGTATACCCGCAGCGCGGATCCTTACATGCGCAAATAGAGCCGCAAAACAGTCTTTGGCTAGGGGCGCCGCGTGCTGTTTCTCCACCGAAAGTAATCCTTTCGTTCTCCCCTTGCAGGATTTGTTCGCAAATCCTCAGTTCTAACGAACTCTTAAAGCAGAGTACAAATCTTAGATACGATGGAATAGTCCTTGTACCGCACTATGAATCTCCAGTGAATCTCACTTCCCGACTGACTGCACTGACTTTTAAAACTATTCAAAGCCTATCGGTATAATGAGCAGCCAATCTCAGTGTGGGAATCAATCCCCCACCCTATGGCAAAGTTGCCAACAATTCATGCAGCCGGGCAGGGGGATTCATGGTATGCCAAGGGTCATGCGCTAGCATCACACCTGAGCCACTTAGCATACCTAACCAAGCCCCCCTCTCCGGCGGCAGAATGTCTACCTCTGTCCCAGACATCTGGACATCTGCTGGGCAAACTGTTTATAATTAATACTTCTAAGGTAACACTGTGACCTGACAAATTTTTTGTTAAGTCCGGACTTCTGCAGACAGCCTGGCGACGCATCAGCAGGGTGCGTTAGAAGTCCGAACTTAAGGTATGCATGATTCACTCACCGGAATGGCCGGTCATATACTGTACTTGTGACTCCCAAATCCCAAATCCACTGCGCCGCCTGGCTGAATGTTAATTCCCTTACTCTCATAACTTTAATGCACTAAAAAGAGAGGAACTTTCATTCATGACTTTGTATAAAAGTGAATATATAAGGAGAACATAACTGCTTTACTGTTTGTACCCCAGCAGCACTCACAAAAAAATTCATAGCGCTAGCATGTTCCTACCCCAAGTTAGCTCCTGCTTATGTGCTGTGTGAAACAGCGGCTAAAGTTTAAAACATTTTTTTCCTCTCTGCGGTTTGGCAGCAAAACATTGTTGCAATACTTGGAACTAATACATATCTGTGACCGCACTCATACAATGTAACTCGGTATAATGATGTGGTTCTCTTTATACCTAGCGGGACACATACAGAGTTTATAATACAATTACAGAGCTGCAGTGCTTGGTGGGCTGCAGAGCTGACACTTCACAGTTACCTTATATGACTCAGGGGCACCCAGCCGGGCATAATGCCTTTATTAGTGGCCTGGGTACCCCCTCACCATCACACCCCTTATCTACGGGGGAGAGGGGGGGGAGATAGGATGGAGAGGGAGATTGGGGGGGGGGGGGGATAGGATGGAGAAGGGGATTGGGGGAGGGAGATAGGATGGAGAAGGAGATTGGGAGAGGGAGATAGGATGGAGAAGGAGATTGGGGGGAGGGAGATAGGATGGAGAGGGAGATTGGGGGGGAGATATGATGGAGAAGGAGATTGCGAGAAAGGATGGAGAAGCAATGGGGGGAGAGGATGGAGAAGCAATGGGGGGAGAGAGGATGGAGAAGGGGGGAGATAGGATGGAGAAGCAATGGGGGGAGAGAGGATGGAGAAGCAATGGGGGGAGAGAGGATGGAGAAGCAATGGGGGGAGAGAGGATGGAGAGGCAATGGGGGGAGAGAGGATGGAGAGGCAGTGGGCGGAGAGAGGATGGAGAGAGAGTGGGGGGAGTGGGGATGGAGAGAGTGGGGGGAGGATAGAATGGGGAGGGAGTGGGGGGGGGATAGGATGGGGAGGGAGTGGGGGGATAGGATGGGGAGGGAGTGGGGGGGAGATGGGAGTGGGGGGGGATAGGATAGAGAGGGAGTGGGGGGGATATAGGATGGGGTGGGAGTGGGGGGGGGGGTGTCACGACGCACACAACTATTATCAACACATTTATATTTTGGGTTTAGATTGAGCATACAAGTTGAGCAAAATAAATTGTCATTTATTTCCTTGATAGACAGACACACGACAACCTAAGAATACACTTAATTGTATTGTCTGTCTTTATTTATATAGCGCCATAAATATACATAGCGCTTCACAGTAGTAATACATGTTGTAATCATATAAATAACAGGTCATGGGAATAAGTGCTTCAGACATAAGAGTAACATTAAGGAAGAGGAGTCCCTGCTCCGAGGAGCTTACAATCTAATTGGTAGGTAGGGGAACGTATAGAGACAGTTGGAGGGAATTCTAGTAAGTGCATCTGCAGGGGGCCAAGCTTTATGTATCATGTGTCCAGGATTATCCACAGTGCTATTCATATGCTTCTTTAAGCAAATATGTCTTAAGGTGGATAGAGAGGGTGCTAGTCGGGTATTGAGGGGAAGGGCATTCCAGAGGTGCGGGGCAGTCAGTGAGAAAGGTTTATGGCGGGAGAGGGCTTTAGATACAAAGGTGGTAGAAAGAAGACATCCGTGAGAAGAACGCAAGAGTCGGGATGGTGCATAGCGAGAAATTATGGCTGAGATGTAAGGAGGGGCAGAAGAGTGTAAAGCTTTAAAAGTCAGGAGAATTGAGTGTGAGATGTGGGATTTGATCAGAAGCCAGGAGAGGGATTTCAGGAGGGGAGACACAGAGACAGATTTAGGAAAGAGTAGAGTGATTCTGGCTGCAGCGTTTAGGACAGATTGTAGGGGAGACAGGTGAGAGGCAGGAAGGCCGGACAGCAGGAGGTTGCAGTAATCGACACAGGAGAGAATGATGGCCTGAGTCAGAGTTTTAGCAGTCGAGTAACAGGGGAAAGGTGTATCTTTGTGATATTGCGGAGGAAAAAGCGACAAGTTTTAGAAACGTTTTGAATGTGAGAGAGGAATCGAGTGTGACCCCTAGGCAGCGTGCTTGGGCTACTGGGTGAATGATCGTATTTCCAACAGTGATGTGGAAGGAGGTAGTAGGGCCAGGTTTGGGAGGAAGTATAAGGAGCTCTATTTTTGCCATGTTAAGTTTCTGTCGGCAGATGGCCATCCAGGATGATATTCCAGAGAGACATTCAGAAACTTTGGTCTGTATAGCACATGTAAGGTCAGGTGTTTAAAGGTAAATTTGTGTTTTGTCAGCATAATAGTGATATTTAAACCCAAAAGATGTGATTAGGTCACCTAGAGAGAGTGTGTAAAGAGAATGAAGGGGTCCCCGGACAGAGCCCTGGTGTAACCCCACAGAGAGATCGATAGAGGAGGAGGAGATGTTAGCAAAAGAGACACTGAAAGTACGATGGGAGAGGTAAGAGGAGATCCTGGATAGAGCTTTGTTCCAAATACCAAGAGTATGGAGAATGTGGAGGAGAAGAGGGTGGTCCACGGTGTCAAATGCTGCAGAGAGGTCAAGTAATATGAGCAGAGTGTAATGACCTCTGTCTTTGGCAGCATGGAGGTCGTCGGTTATTTTAGTGAGGGCTGTTTCAGTAGAGTGAGCAGTGCGGAAGCCAGATTGTAGAAGGTCTAGAAGAGAATAGGTGTTGAGAAAGTGTAGCAATCGAGAGAATACAAGACATTCAATGAGTTTAGAGGTAAAAGGCAGGAGCGAGACAGGTCGATAGTTAGAAGGACAGGTAGGGTCAAGCTTGCTGTTTTTGAGTAATGGTATAATGGTTGCATGCTTGAAGGAGGATGGAAAAGTACCAGAGTAGAGGGAAGAGTTAAAGATCTGTGTGAGCATAGGGATTATAGAAGGAGCAAGAGGTTTTAGAAGATGGGAAGGAATGGGATCAAGAGGGCTGGTGGTAGAGGGAGAAGAGGAGATCAGCAGTGACACATCCTCCTCCGAGATAGCAGAAAAAGAGTCAAGAAAGGCAGGAGGAGAGTTAGGAAGCGGTGTGGGATGGGAGGAGACAACAGATGGGATGTTCTGACGTATGGATTCCACCTTTCCTTAAAAAAGTCAGCAAAGTCCTGAGGTGAGATGGAGGAAGAAGAGGAGGCCGCCGAGTAGAGAGTCAAAGACAGAAAAGAGTCATGTTAATAAAAACACTTACTGAATAGAGAAACGGGATATAATGTCCAGAAAAGTGCAAAGCACCAGAAGATTGTCCTTTAACATGTAGTCCTTTTGCAAGGGCGCAAATTGCCAGCCCAATCTTTCTGTGAGAGTGCAAAGTCCTTTCTTGTCTGTTGGGTCTGATAGATAACGCCCAGCAATAATGGAGTCCTGGCGCAGAGTTATGTTCTTGGTTCCGATGGTGATAAGACTCTTTGCATCCCAGGGTTGTTGCTGCTCATCCGCTGTTAGAAGCGTGATGGAAATCCGCTCACATTGTAGAATGGAAAACGAAAGACAACAGGGATAGCCTGGGTGGCATGTATATAGGGTTTGGAAGCCTATCTCCAACATACCCACCCAATCCACCTCATGGGAATTTTCTCATTCCCCAATCCCCTACTTGCCCACAGTTTGGAGAGTTCCTGTTCACACAGAGTCTGTGCGACAACGCCACCTTGGCTACATAGGTGCACTCCCCTCTTTACCTGGCCTCTCTCAGGCTGGGATGGAAACTCAGGGTGTGAGCTAGCCCAGATGGTCAACAGGATTTCCTATTTAGCATCCATTCTGGCCAATTTGCACATCCTGACTCTGGGGCTTTCATATGCAACACTTCCCCAGACTCACAGGCGTTGGCCCAGCATGTGATCTTTGAAGCTTGCATAGGAAAGTGACCCAGTTCATAGGTGTCAAAACATTTGTTTTTTGTGTGCATTTTAATGACTGGAGAAAAAAAACTTCCTCCAGCTTGTCCCTTTTAAAACCTGCAGCAAAAATACACTTTATTGAAAATACATGTTCCTCTTATCTCACAATTATATTTTTCATATGTGTGTGCTTGGGATGTACTCTACTGCAAGCACATACAATCCTGCAAAATGGGGACAACAAGGGACAGAGGGAAAAATAAGACATGTACAGTGCATGTAAAATTAACCCCTTCATCCCCAATATGAAACAGGGGTAGCCAGCCGAGCACACTGCCTTTATTAATGCGCTGATTACCCCCATTTTTGTCACAGGGGGAGATAGGATGGGGGGGGGGAGACAGGATGGGGAGAAAGTGGGGGGGAGCAAGTGAGGGGAGATAGGATGGGGAGGGAGTGGGGATAGGATGGGGTGGGAGTGGAGATAGGATGGAGAGGGAGAAAGTGGGGTGGGGGGAGATAAGATGGAGAGGGAGAAAGTGGGGGGGAGATAGGATGGAGAGGGAGAAAGTGGAGGGGGGAGATAGGATGGAGAGGGAGAAAGTGGGAGGGGGGAGATAGGATAGAGAGGGAGAAAGTGGGGGGAGGGAGATAGGATGGAGAGGGAGAAAGTGGAGGGGGGAGATAGGATGGAGAGGGAGAAAGTGGGGGGGGAGATAGGATGGAGATTGAGAAAGTGGGGGGGGAGATAGGATGGAGAGGGAGAAAGTGGGGGGGGGAGATAGGATGGAGAGGGAGAAAGTGGGGGGGAGATAGGATGGAGAGGGAGAAAGTGGGGGGAGATAGGATGGAGAGGGTGTGGCGAGCAGAGGATTAATCAGGCCTAAAATAAAGGTCATACCTGGCTGATTAATCCTGACTCGCATTGGGAATGAAGGGGTTAAAATTATGTACATCACACTGTTGCATTTGCCCTATCCCAGCCTTTTAAAACCCCATTTGCAGGCTATTCCCGCCTGCTGTAATGAATGAAAAATGCATTGCCTGTTATACCCTTTTACAGACACAAGATGGTGTGGTGAGCGCCCAATGCTAGCGCTGATTGAAGACGCGTGGCAACAGTTTAAAGGGCTGTCTGTGAGATGGGTATCCATTACCATCGGTTTGAACCGTAACCACAAGTCAATTGAATAAGTGGTTGCGGTTAGATCTTCAAGTGTCTTACCAATACAATGTATCCGTCTGTCGTTAACTTTGTAACTTGAAAGGCAGAAAGCCAATTCTGTGGGAAGTGGGTCAATTGACGTGCGAAACACGGGAACTTTGCTTCCCCTGGCCCGGCTTTTCAATTACAAAGGCTAACTCGGGAACAAAAGCACCCAGAACCCTGGTTTTTGGTGTACAAGTATGGTTAAACACTACATGCAACTGCATATAAAAATTATAGTTGTAACACAAGCAGAACATGATGTTTTAATAAAGTGTGTAAAACTGTAGATTTAAAATGTAAGGACAAGGTCTGTTTCTGTAGCCCGGGAAAGAATTTCCCGGACATACTGTACAGACGTGATATGGGTGATGAGCTGGAGGTATTTTCATGCTTGCATTTCAAAGGGGTCTCGCTGAGTTGGCGACCCCCAGTCTAAAGAAGTGTCAGGGATGAAAAGACCCTGAGACCCATAATGTATACACGGCCGGCATTCTGATGTATAAGAGATGCCGAGCCACTGACTCCTCTGGGGCAAATCTCAGACTCAGAGACACCAAGGTATGGGTGTATCCCAGGTATGCTAAGTGGCATTGGTGTCAAACTGACCCATGCGCTTTGCACACCGGAAAGCCATTTTGCCCAGTCTTAAGAACTGTGGGCAACACGGCCATTGGTGAATTATTCCCACAAGAGGATTGGATCTAGATGTTAAAGATAGCTGTGGCCAGTCTATAACTGTGGTCCCCGAGGTACTGCACCGACACACTTTATTCGAGCAAATACCCGGTATGTACCTGGCAGATACCTGGAATGCGCCGCTCCTCACCTCTGACAAGCCCCGTTGCATTTGCCTTCCCAGCCTGGGTTCATGCCTGGCTGATGGGCGGCTGATCTGTTAAATGAGGATGATTAGGATTTAATAGGCTGCAATGCTTCGCGTGTCTACCAGATGGCATAAATTCATGAATTGTAATGCAGTGTATATATATATACTGTGCAGTATTGCAGCCAGCGGGAATAAAATGCTTCAATCCCTGCCTGAAAAATAACTCAATGTACTCGGGCAGAAAACAGTCACAAACCTCAATACACCCGGGTATACCCGAATTCGTGGGACTAGCCAAGCTCGAATAAAGTGTGTCGCCAGTGTATCCCCAGGATGATCCTGTGATTCTTATGATCCATGATGTAAGTACGCTTCATGGAGGAATTCATTCAAGCGCAGCGGCATGGTTCTCGTACGCAAGGGGTTAATACCAACGCAACCAAGAAATCACCACAAGCTATGAAATTCGTTAGCCCTGTGGACTCCCAAACGAATTCCTATGAACTATTACGACATTCTTTGTGGTGGCCAAGATATTGGATCGGCAAGTTGCGATGTAGCTACCGGACTTTTACTCAAAGACTGCAATTCTTGCACTTTCGTGGAAAAGACAATTTATGTTGTTTGCCCATCCCAGTGAGTGTTGTTTTAAGTGAATTCTGAAGTTGTCATGTGTTTGTCTATCAAGGAAATAAATCACAATTTATTTGGCAGCTTGTTGTGTTCAATCGACTACACAAAAATATAAATCTGTTGGTAAAAGTCAGTGTCCATCGTGAGGGAGAAAGTGAGGGGGGGGAGATAGGATGGAGAGGGAGAAAGTGGGGGGGAGATGGGATGGGAAGGGAGAAAGTGGGGTGATAGAGGATGGAGAGGGAGAAGGGGGAGAGAGGATGGAGAGGGAGTCGGGATGGGGAGGGATTGGAGGGGGGAGCCAGGATGGAGAGGGATTGGGGGAAAGAGAGGGTGGAGAGGGAGTGGGGGGAGAGAGGGTGGAGAAGGAGTGGGGGGAGATAGGATAGAGAGGGAGTGGGGGGGGATAGGATGGAGAGAGAGTGGGGGGGGAGATAGGATGGAGAGGGAGTGGGGGGGAGATAGGATGGAGAGGGAGAAAGTGGGGGGGATATAGAATGGAGAGGGAGAAAGTGGGGGGGATAGGATGGAGAGGGAGAAAGTTTTGGGAAGATAGGATGGATAGGGAGAAAGTGGAGGGAGAGAGGATGGATAGGGAGAAGGGGGATAGAGGATGGAGAGGGAGGGGGGTTGGGGAGGGAGTGGGCATGGAGAGTGATTGGAGGGGAGAGAGGATAGAGAGGGAGTGGAGGGGAGAAAGGGTGGAGAGGGAGTGGGGGGAGAGAGGGTGGAGAGGGAGTGGGAGGGAGTGGGGGGGAGAGAGTGTGGAGAGGGAGTGGGGGGAGAGGGTGGAGAGGGAGTGGGGGGAGAGAGGGTGGGGGCTGGAGAGGGAATGGGGGGAGAGAGGGTGGAGTGGGATGAGAGAGGAGGGAGTGGGAATGGAGAGGCAGTGGGGGCAGGGAGAGAGGATGGAGAGGGAGTGGACGGAGAGAGGATGGAATGGGGATGGAGAGGGAGTGGGGGGGGTAGAGAGAGGATGGTGAGGGAGTGGGGGGGAGATAGGATGGGGGTTAGCAAGTGGGGGGGAGATAGGATGGAGAGGGAGTGGGGGGAGAGGGGATGGAGAGGGAGTGGGGGAGAGAGGATGGAGAGGAAGAGGATGGAGAGGAAGTGGGGAAGAGGACGGAGAGGGAGTGGGGGAGAGAGATTGGGGGATGGAGGGAGAGGGGGTCGGGGGGGAGAGATTGGGGGAAGGAGGGAGAGGGGGGAGAGGATGGAGAGGGAGTAGGGGGTGATATAGGATGAAGAGGGAGTGGGGGGGAGAGAGGGTGGAGAGGGAGTGGGGGGGGGGGAAGAGAGGGTGGAGAGGGAGTGGGGGAGAGGGTGGGGGCTGGTGAGGCAGTGGGGGGAGAGGGTGGAGTGGGATGAGAGGGTGGAGAGGAGGGAGTGGGGATGGAGAGGCAGTAGGGCAGGGAGAGAGGAAGGAGAGGGAGTGGAGGGAGAGAGAGGATGGAATGGGGATGGAGAGGGAGTGGGGGGGAGAGAGAGAATGGTTAGGGTGTGTGGGGAGACAGGATGGGGTTAGCAAGTGGGGGGTGAGAGGATGGAGAGGGAGTGGGGGGAGAGAGGATGGAGAGGAAGTGGGGGAAGAGGATGGAGAGGAAGTGGGGGAAGAGGATGGAGAGGGAGTGGGGAGAGAAATTGGGGGAAGGAGGGAGAGGGGGAGAGGATGGAAAGGGTGTTGGGGGAGAGAGATTGGGGGAAGGAGGGAGAGGGGGGAGTAAGGAGGGAGAGGGGGGAGAGGATGGAGAGGGAGTGGGGGGTGATATAGGATGAAGAGGGAGTGGGGGGAGAGAGGATGGGAAGGGGTGGGGAGAAAGGATGGAGAGGGAGTGGGGGGAGAGAAGATGGAGAGGGAGTGGGGGGAGAGAGGATGTAGAGGGAGTGGGGGGGAGACCGGATGGAGAGGAAGTGGGGGGGGGAGACCGGATGGAGAGGGAGTGGGGGGGAGACCAGATGGAGAGGGAGTGGGGGGGAGAGATGATGGATAGGAAGTAGGGGGCAGAGAGGATGGAGAGGGAGTGAGAGAGAGGGAGGATGGAGAGGGAGTGGGAGATATTGGGGGGAAGGATGGAGAGGGGGAGAGGATGGGGGTAGAGGGAGGATGGGTAGAGTGGGAGGATGAGTAGAGAGGGAGGATGGGGGGAGAGGGAAAAAAGCCAAAGGTGGAGAGAGCATGGAGAGGGAGTGGGGGTGGGAAGAGAGGATGGAGACGGAGTGGGGGTGGTGAGAGATGATGGAGAGGGAGTGGGGGTGGGGAGAGAAGATGGAGAGGGAGTGGGGTGGGGAGAGAAGATGGAGAGGGAGTGTGGGTGGGGAGAGAGAATGGAGAGGGAGTGGGGGGGAGAGAGGGTGGAGAGGGAGTGCGGGGGAGAGAGGCTGAGAGGAGGAGAGAGGGTGGGGGGAGAGGGAGGAGAGAATGGGGGGAATGAGGGAGTGGGGGGAGAGAGAATGGAGAGGGAGTGGGGGGAGAGGGAGTGGGGTTGGGGATAGAGGATGGAGAGGGAGTGGGGGGATAGGATGGAGTGAGGATGGAGAGGGAGTGGGGGTGGGGAGTGTCATGGGAGAGGGGGTTTGGCCCGGTATTAAAGGGGTTACACCCCATTTGGCCACCCCCTGCTCTCACTTGTGAAGCAAGGGGTTAATTGGACTGCGGTCCAGTAATGTGTTTTTACCCTGCTTCAACACTCAAATGTGTATTCCCCTGTAAACATGTATTGTTCCCATTCCAGTGTCTGCACCAACACATACACTGGGATTGATGCGGGAGGGAAAGGGTTAATAGTCAAGGAGTGATTATAGCCCTTTGTTCCATTTTCCCGCCTTTGCAGGATCCATTTTTCCGCTCCCCATAGGTCGCCGTTGCAGCTCCATGCGATCCTATGGGGAAAGTGGTGATTTGGACCCATTTTCATCAGAAGACCTGCAGGTGGCGCCCGAGAGGAGGAGCGGCGGTTCCCCATTGTAAGTCAATGGAGCCATTCATTTCAATGGGGATTCCTTGACGCCGGCCTCCAGGAATGGGTTGGCAGCCATCCAAACCGCAGACCGCAGAAGCGGATACATTGTCTAAAAAAGAGCTTTGATCACTCCCCGGTCATGTTCAATCACAATTGGCATGGGAAACTTAGGTTCTAGGGCACCCAGGAATAAAATTCTTTTTGCCCCTAGACCCTAGGAACCCCCACACTCGACCACCACCGGGTCCGGGAATGAAGGACCCCCGTAAAGGGTCGCGCTCGCCACGAGGGAGCGGAGGTCCCATTGAATCCTTTGGCAGCGCCGGCCCATGCATTTCCTATGGCGGCGCCGGCCATATTGATTCTAATGGGGGAAAGCCGCGTGGCTTTGAAATGGCTAAGTCCGAAAGTGTATAAAGTGTAAGCCCATATCTCCGGTTCTGTGAGTACCAGAGGGATGGGATTTTGGTCGCATGTAGTCACTGTTCCAGCATGACTGCATGGCCATTTCCAGCCCTCTCCGATCAACCAGACGGAGTATGGGCAAATGTGAAAATTGTGGTTTTCCCATTGATTTCAATTGCGGAGTTGCTCCATTGAAAGCCTATAGCGGCGGAGCCTATTGATTTCAATAGGAGAGTGGGGCGCTGCGATTTCTTTTAGCTATAGCGGAGAATCCTGCATTAAAGTTAATAGGGGATTTTAACTTGTTTTTTGTATCTCCGGTTCTGGGGGTCGTGGAAGGCTGATATTTGGCCACCACGGCAAAGGTCCTCCGGCATGAGGACTTGGCAAATTTCAGCCCGCTCAGACCCACAGAACGGATTATTATTATTTTTTTTTCAACTTTCTTTTTATTATTTTCAAGTGTAAATCATACGAACACATTACATTGTGTTGTCCTGGTGGACAGACTCAACATCAGACATACAACATTTAACAGACAGAGGGAAGGGAAGACGACAGGACATAGACAAGTAGAGGGATAAGGGGAGGTGAGAGGGGGAGGGGGGGAGTTGAGGAGGTGCTCCCCTTCGCTTCCTGGATCTCTTCTGTCGGACGGACACCACCTGCCCTTGTTATTGTAGTTCTCCCACTTATTGAGGTTTTAGAGGCGTCAGCTTAGACCTAGCTCCCTATAGGGGGTGGGGCCTACCGTTAGTCCTATGAATCTGTTCTTTCGTCTTGTCTGTGCATCCAAGGAGAACTCATTTTGTCCTATTAAAGCCAGATGGTGGCATTACTCAGCCCCGGGATATCCGTCTGGGCTAGCCAATACAGCCAGACTTTTTCAAATTTTTCGCCAGTATCGTTAACCAGACTCGTTAACTTTTCCATCTGGCATACAAACCAAATTCGATTTCTAATTTTGTCTATTGATGGAATTGCGTTCTGGTTCCATAATGCTGCGGTCTCGCACCGCATAGCTGTTGCAAAATGTGCTATTAATTTGTTCCCCATTCTTGAGACTTCATCGGTGGTTCTGCCTAGGAGGAACAGCCACGGGTCTAGCTGAATTTGGAGGCCCAAGATCCTCTGTAGCGAATCTCGAATCTGTTGCCAAACTGGCATAAGCTTCGGGCAGGACCACAGCATGTGTACCAGATCCTCCTGTTCCCCGCACTGCCGTGGGCAGAGCGGGGAAGCGCCTTTATTAAATTTAGCTAATCTGACTGGGGTGAGATACCACCTCAACAATACCTTATATGAGTTCTCCTTCAATGTCATGCAGATGGAGCTGCTGGCGGCCGCCTTGAAGATTTCCATCCAGTCCTCGTCCTCTAGTGTTTCCTGTAGGTCTGATTCCCATAAACTCATGAATCTGGGTCTAGTAATGTCGTCCTTGTCAGTACCGACCACCTGTCTGTATAGAGTGGAGATCAGTCCCCGTGTGTCAGTTCCCCGCACACAGAGTCTTTCAAAATTCGTTAAGGGTGGTCTCGCCGTGTGTTTGTTGTAAAATGCCCGGACCTGGAGGTATCTAATAAATTCTGTGTTAGGAATGTTTGTTTCTGACTTCAATTGATCAAATGATTTGATGGTGTTGCTGCCCTCCAGTTCCTTTAATCTGTGAACCCCCCATTGTCGCCAGATCTGGAAATTCTTCACCTCTAGTCCAGGAGCAAAATCCGGATTACTATATAAAGGGGCCATTAGTGTGTGTTCAGAGGTCAATGAGGAGCTATATTTGGACACCTCCCAGACCGAGAGCGAGTTGACCACCGATGCCAAAGGGTCTTTTATAGCCTTAATTTTTTGTTTGGGGTACCAGATGAGGTCTCTGAGCTCTAATGGGGCGCACAACTCCCTCTCCAGAGACACCCACCGGCGCAGCTCCGGGTCCCCATGCCACTGCGTAATTTGGCACAACTGAGCTGCTTTATAATAGGACAACAAGCATGGCACTGCCAGACCCCCCGCCTCCTTGGGTTTCTGCATAATTGCTGCTTTGATCCGTGTTTTTTGCCTTTCAAAATAAATGATGTTATTGAATTTTGTCAGTCCTTAATCTCGGATCTTACTACTGGTATCGGGAGAGTTTGAAATAAGTATTGTATTTTGGGGAGAATGTTCATCTTAACACTGTAAATTCTGCCTAGCCATGAAATACCATATGCTGACCAGTCCCGTAGTTCCTTTTTTAGGGTCTTTATCAGACTGGGATAATTTGCTTGGTATAGGGATGATATCTGTTTTGTGACGTCCACCCCTAGGTATTTGATGGACCTGGGCTGCCATTTAAACTCAAAATTGAGTTCCAATAGTTTTTGCATGTCCCCGGGGATGTTCAAGCTCATCGCCTCCGTCTTTGATTGGTTTATCTTGAAACCTGAGAGCTGGGTGAACCGCCCCAGGAGCGCAAATAGGTTGGGGAGAGAGGTGAGCGGTTTGGTGATTGTCAAGATAATGTCATCAGCGTATAGCGCTAATTTGTGCTCCTGTGAGTTAATTTGGACCCCAGTTATGTCCCTGTTACTGCGTATATGTGCCGCAAGCGGGTCGATGCATAGGGCAAAGGGCATAGGGCAACTCGGATGGGAAGCCCTGATGAAGGACCCTCGCTGCAGGAGATGTGTATAATGCTTTTATTGCCCTCAGAATCTTTTCCCCGAAACCATATGCCCCAAGCGTGGTCTCCAGGTATGGCCAGTCTATCTTGTCAAAGGCTTTCTCCGCATCCAGGCTTAACACCAAACTCCGAACCTTGTTGGCATTGACAAAGTCAATTATATCTATTACCCTTCTGGTATTATCGGCCGCCTGTCTATCTCTAATAAAGCCAACCTGGTCCGGATGGACCAGCCTAGGCAGGATAACACTTGATTGGCCAGTAATTTAGAGTAAATTTTAACATCCGAATTTATCAACGATATCGGCCTGTAACTTTGGCAATTTGTGGGATCTTTGTCCTTCTTATGAATCAAGGAGATTGACGCCTGGAGCATCTGGGCCGGGAAAGGCTCTCCCGCTAGGACCCCGTTAAATAACCTAAGCATGTGTGGGGCTAGTAATCCAATGAATTTTTTATAATATAAATTAGAAAACCCGTCTGGGCCCGGGGCCTTGGAAGACTTCAAGCTTTTGACTACTGCTGTCAGTTCTTCCCGCGTGAAATCACTCTGTATCGCCTCTCGCTCCAACCACCCTCACCTGCCCAACTGCGGCAGAGTAGCCTCTGCGAGGAATGGCTCTGGACTATATTTTAGCGTGTGTGCCCGAGTTAAAGAGCAATGTTACACTGGCGACACACTTTATTCGAGCTTGGCTAGTCCCACGAATTCGGGTATACCCGGGTGTATTGAGGTTTGTGACTGTTTTCTGCCCGAGTGCATTGAGTTATTTTCCAAGCAGGGATTGAAGCATTTTATTCCCGCTGGCTGCAATACTGCACAGTATATATATATATACTGCATTACAATACATGAATTTATGCCATCTGGTAGACACGCGAAGCATTGCAGCCTATTAAATCCTAATCATTATCATTTAACAGATCAGCCGCCCATCAGCCAGGCATGAACCCAGGCTGGGAAGGAAAAGGCAACGGGGCTTGTCAGAGGTGAGGAGTGGCGCATTCCAGGTATCTGCCAGGTACATACTGGGTATTTGCTCGAATAAAGTGTGTCGGTGCAGTATGTTATTTAGAGATCAAAGTGGTAAGATTGAGCATGAGGTAGAGAAGATCGCAGAGATACAGGAGAGATTAAGGAAAGGTGGAGATAAGAGGTGTGTTTTGTTAGGAATTACCATGTTGGTTGGTTTTCTAGAAGCGAAACTGATGAATGGATTTGTCTGTGTGCTTGCAGTTCTGATTGATTTGTATGTCTGTGCCATGTGCAGTAAATCCATACTGCAAAGGTGTGTAACACCCTCTACCCAGGCCATGCCACTGATCACAGACGACACTACGGAAGATGCAATCTCAGAAGGAAAAGTCAATGGAATAAAGATGAAGATGATGGCAGAAAGACCAACCTGGCTGAGATGATAGCCAGCAGCTCTGTGAGTTTCCAGAACTATCAAAGCCATGCAAATCGGGGCCCTCCAGGCCAGTGCAACGCTTCTGAGTTTTATCTGAATTATCCTTAAAAGACTATGTTTTCAAGAATAAAAAGAGAGGACTGTGAAGATTGAGATAATGTGTGTGGCTATCATCACCTCCATTTTGGCCTAATCGTATGCTTGTATGTATGCCAATTTGTTTCATTCGTGTATGAACTGTGAATGATTGATTCTGCAGAGTATCGCTCCTAGAGGTAACTCGCCCTTGTATAATTCCTACAAGGCAGGCAAGAATTGAAATAGCATTCGTAAGCAATTTCTCCTGTCTTAAGATATTCCTGCTGACCATAGTGTAGTTGTTATCTACAGTACACATACAGGGCTGAACACAGTAACTCCCTTATGTCACAAGGTTAAGAGGCCCACATTATGGTAAATTATCGATAAGAATATAGCATATGTAGCATATTTAGGTATCAACAAATATATTTTTGCATGTCATCATATCATCATTTATCTCTAAGCCAGCCCCCTTAAGGGGTGTATTACTCATTTTGAAATGTATAAAAATGTGATACTAAGCAATATGTCTTCAGAGGCCTGAGTTCTTTCTTTGAATTCTTGTCTCCCAATTGTGCCTTGGTACAGATAAACTCATGTTGTTACACTTTTGAACCCTTGACTCATTGATTTTATTTCCACGCTTTGACAGATGGCGCCCGAATAGGGACACCCAACATCTCGGGAGCAGGAAACCCAGACGGAGCAGCTGCCTACATTACTCAAAAGTGCACACTTGGAATAAGGTATGGCTTTATCCTTTTTAACAAAAAAGCCGTTAGATTAAATGTTTGAGTAATCTGTAGACAGTTTGTTCTTTATGGGCAACCTACCTGAGTGACGGGACACCCTGTATCACGTGAGTTTATCAATATTATACTGATCAGGTATTGTTATTGTTGTTTTTGTATTATTGCCATAAACTCAGGTTATACCGTGAGCCGCTAAACGGCAGGGCCAAGTAAGGGCCCGGAAGGTATAATAATTAATAAGGTGTTACATCTCCTAGAACTTGGGGAGAGAACTACAGTATTGTTAAGGAACAGCAGGTAACTATTTTTAAGGCCACTGGTCCTTAACTCTATATTCTACTTATATTATACCAAGGGTTGGGGCACCTTATTGGTACATGATCAGCTAACGTTGATCGGTGTAAGGTACATGGTCAGCTAACGTTGATCGGTGTAATACAGGAGAATTATGGGGAAACCTACGTTCTCAGCAGTTGCCGGCGAAGGGTACGTCCCTTGAAATTATGTGTGGACTTTATGGCAATAAAATGTTTTAAAAATGGATATTTAGTGACGCAGAATATATGAAATAAGAAAGGAAAGTGAAACATATCAGGCTCTGTTTTAAAAATAACCGCAGCATTAGTGGACCCCCCTTTTTCTAATCCCCTCTTAATCATCTCCCTTTCCTCACCCCCCCTTTTTTCCCTCACCCCCCTTTTCTCACCCTTTTTCACTGAAAAGGAGTTGCATGTCTGTGAGGCAAAGGAGTTGCATGTTTGTGAGGCACAGGAGTTGCATGTTTGTGAGGCACAGGAGTTGCATGTCTGTGAGACATGGAAGTTAATTATTAACCTAGGAAGAAATGGCTTGAATTTAAGAATGTTAGAGTAGTTTTTTAGGAATGAATGCATTAATACAGCATGGAAAAAGAAGGGGACATCCTCTTTAAATGTTTTTTTGTTGGCGTTTTTGTCTTAGAAAGCTCATAGAAACTAGTTTGATGGCATAATAATATACATGTCATGGAGTGAAGTGTTTGTGTGTCACTCTGATAGTTTATGTATGTATGTATGAATGTCTTTATTCATATAGCGCCATTAGTGTACATAGCGCTTCACATTGTCACTTGTTGTACTAATCATAAAAATAACAAATAATCTCTTGTAAAAGGGTCATTTAAGTTTATACCCTTTTGTCAAAGTGTATTAAGCCTGCTGCCATTTACAAGGCATGACAGTAGCATTTAAAATAAACCTAGGAAGTATTGTATGTTAAAGTCTGTTAGTGTAATATTTTAAAAGAGAATGAAAATTTGGCAGTTGTAAAAAGAAGTCATTTCACCCTGACTCAAATATGAATTTGTATTTTTTACTGAAGCACATTTTTTGTTCCTGGGCGTAGGAGATACTGTGTTACAATATTTAAATGAAGTTTTAAATTTAAATTTTATGTGCTGATTTAAAGGAGTCAGGACTAAAAGCAAGGTATATCTAGAATGCAAAGTTTTAAAAAGTAAATGTTTATTTTTTATTTAAACAAAAAAGAAAGAGTTTGATCTTATGGAGTAAGGAAGCTTTATTAAGTTTTACTCTGGCCCACAAGATTAAGATCATGTTGGAGTTTTGTAGAAAGGAGAATGAATGTTGATGGAAGATAAACGCAGAGAACGTGTGTGTATGTGTGTGGGTGTGTGTAAGAAAGATAAGAAATTAATAGTAAATAAAACAATAAAATTTATGTTTTATAAGAAGGGTTGCAGAGATGTTTTGTTTTGTTTTTTAGTTATCAAGGTTTCTCTGTTCAAACTTATAATAAGAAATTAACGGTTTGTTTTCTTAAATACACTGCTCGTTTGATTTTTAAACAGCAGTCATTTAAAAGAGGGAAGGTTAAAAGCAGCCAAGCGGGCTGGCCCCCCTCCTCCAGCTTAAGGAATGTACAAAGACCACGTTCCAGGCATGAAAAGTTAACTAGAAGCTGAGAGAAAAAAAAATGTTTAAAAGCAGCTTATCGTATGGGGAAAGAGAATGATACTGTAATGTATTTATTTTTGGACTAAGTTTGCAGTGTCAAACAGGTCTGTTTTTGGTTTTTATCTTATTTTTTGTAAAGTTCATTTTGCTCTGTATAAGAGAAATGTGAAATTATGCTTATTTATTGTGCTTTCTGTTTTTTGTATCTATTTTAGGATAAATACCTCATAGTTTATGAAATGCTTTAGATGGCATAGCCCCCATTATGTAGGAATTATTACAAGAAGGGGTTATAATCCCCACATGCAGTATCCAAATTACCTCTACGCAGAAACCAGTAAACACATTTCAATTCTATTTCTTCTAAATAGGAGATGTTTTTTAACGCTATTTGTTATAATTGTTTTATTAACAATAAAATAATATTTAATATGTATTTCCGTATTTGAATATTGTCAAAAGTATACTCAGTACTTCACAAAGCGTACAATATAAACGAGTAAGCATAAAATCAGATATGAAATAATTTTTCCTATAAAGTTAACTGCATATGTGATGTATTTTTTATAACTTTTAACCATTACCTCTCCTTTCCCTCCAAAAGGTGTCTTAATTTGAACCCTGATCTATAGCCTCTCATTTTAAAGAATGCAACTGTAGGCAATCTAGATTTTATTTTTTAAGCAGTAGCTATTGTCAAATTCATGATATATATATATTTAAATCTCAAGCTGCTGATGTTTTAAATATCATCATCCGTTATGTCGTATACTGTTCACATGTCATAGGATTTGCATATGAACAAAAGAGAGGATAATTTATATGATTTTCCATAACACACCTGTCTATATGCGGACTCTGCCTATTTTGTTCATTGCAACATCACCTTGTGTGTGTTGTTTTGTTATTTATCCTTGAACATTTCTTGCCGATATGACTCCATTCATACTGTTGTGTTTTGGTGCTGTCTATTCATTGCTACACATAGCAACATGTTATTTCATGAATATTCATGTAGAGAGGGATATACCCCATCTCTTTACATTTTCCAGCATAGCGATTGGATAGCTTTATTTTGAGTCTGTTTGGGAACTAAGTATTAATGTGATAAGCTGCTACTCTGCAGTGTTTTGTGGTGAAGCTAATTAGCATTGTTAGTATATTATGGTCACTGGCCCCTCATGTTCTGATAGGGCTTTACACTCGTGTTCATATTAGCATTTTTGTTTACCGTATACTGTCCGTTTCGTTCACATGGGGACTCTTTTATTTATGATTTATTAGTTGTCATTTTATGCCTTTCTTAAGTTTTTAGCTTGTAAAAAAGTTGTATACGTTTTAGTTGTGTTATAGTTAAGTTTATGTGGATATTTCCCATTTGGTCTGGAATAAATTTGATATTAGTGGTATTAGTTATTTAACTGGTACTTTATGTATATTTTACAGTTTACAATGAGTGCAAGCTTTAGGGACTTTTAGTGACAACCTCTTGTCACTTACAGTATCAGTGTTCTCTTACGATACTTCCCTATGTACCGTTGATTTCTTTCTTTTGTAGTTGGTGAGCAAAGTGTTTTTGTGTTTATTTTATACGCGGATGCCAAGACAGTGGTGAAAAACAAAAAATTTGTGCTGATACTAAATTATAGTGGTTAAAAGCGCTCTCCTTGTGCTTTTATTAATGAAATGTTTAAGTTTCTCCAAACTTAGGTGCAGCTTATACAGTCTACCAAGGAGAATACAAAGCAGCATCATCGCAAGAAAAAAAGTGCCGGCACCACCGTAAACAGTTAACAAAGATAAAGAATCATCAAGCCAGCGTTTTTGACCAACAGTTCGTGTATCTAGGCATAATAATCCTAGAACATTTAACCACCGAGGAATTAAGACTTCAGGCACGACCCGGTCTTAAACGAACAATTTGTTTTTTCTGGACTCAATATTATCAAGGCCCGGACTTAAACAAACAATTTGTTTTTTCAGGACTCCATATTATTTTTATGCTTTAGAGCGTGTTTTTAAGATGTATGCCTCGCTAGGCAAGATCAGCCTACGCCATCCAGATGATGATAAGGGATGATCAGTTTTGAAATATTTGTAATGTTTATTGTTGCATGGTCACATCATTTTGCAGACAATCATACAATCTTGCACAATGCTACACAGGTTAATGGGTCACAAGGGAATATATACAATGAATCCCTGCCATACTCTAGTGGCTCCCAATGACGTAAGAGAGAATTAAATTTAACCCCTTGAGACCTTACACTAATGCCGAATTTAAAATGATGAAATGTTAATTTGAATTTGTTTACAGGGAACGTTTCTAAACCGAATTCCACTGGTAAATGAGGTTCCTGTAGGTGGATTTTGCACTGGGAACAACAAATCAATTTATGGGTCAGGTGTCTCCACCAACCAATGAAATTTGTGTAAAAATGTATTTATAGCCCTGAACTAAAAATTTACAGGGAGGATGTGGCCTTAATTTTTCAGTTTTAATTAAGATAGTAAAAAGTGCTTGCACAAATTCTAGTTTACCTAGGAGAGGGTATTGGCTTTGTGGAAAATGGGCCTACAGAGTATTACCATGTGGTTGGACAGGGTCTTGCTATCTAGGTACAATTGTACCTGCCTTTACAATGACCCACTGGCAGGATCAGGAATAGCAGAGCCACTTCCAACGCACAGGGGTTGAAAAGTAGTCTATGGAAAGAACAATTTTGGGCTAGCTTATTTCCTAATGTAGGAGTTGGGTTGTTATATGACAGGTTTAATGTACTTACGGATGTATTGGATGATGTTCTCAATCATACAACTACATTCATTAATTTACTTAATCAAGAACAGGTACAGATTAGATTAATGGCCCTACAGAATAGAATGGCTCTGGACTATATTTTAGCGTGTGTGCCCGAGTTAAAGAGCAATGTTATGTTATTTAGAGATCAAAGTGGTAAGATTGAGCATGATGTAGAGAAGATCGCAGAGATACAGGAGAGATTAAGGAAAGGTGGAGATAAGAGGTGTGTTTTGTTAGGAATTACCATGTTGGTTGGTTTTCTAGAAGCGAAACTGATGAATGGATTTGTCTGTGTGCTTGCAGTTCTGATTGATTTGTATGTCTGTGCCATGTGCAGTAAATCCATACTGCAAAGGTGTGTAACACCCTCTACCCAGGCCATGCCACTGATCACAGACGACACTACGGAAGATGCAATCTCAGAAGGAAAAGTCAGTCCTCCTCAATGGAATAAAGATGAAGATGATGGCAGAAAGACCAACCTGGCTGAGATGATAGCCAGCAGCTCTGTGAGTTTCCAGAACTATCAAAGCCATGCAAATCGGGGCCCTCCAGGCCAGTGCAACGCTTCTGAGTTTTATCTGAATTATCCTTAAAAGACTATGTTTTCAAGAATAAAAAGAGAGGACTGTGAAGATTGAGATAATGTGTGTGGCTATCATCACCTCCATTTTGGCCTAACCGTATGCTTGTATGTATGCCAATTTGTTTCATTCGTGTATGAACTGTGAATGATTGATTCTGCAGAGTATCGCTCCTAGAGGTAACTCGCCCTTGTATAATTCCTACAAGGCAGGCAAGAATTGAAATAGCATTCGTAAGCAATTTCTCCTGTCTTAAGATATTCCTGCTGACCATAGTGTAGTTGTTATCTACAGTACACATACAGGGCTGAACACAGTAACTCCCTTATGTCACAAGGTTAAGAGGCCCACATTATGGTAAATTATCGATAAGAATATAGCATATGTAGCATATTTAGGTATCAACAAATATATTTTTGCATGTCATCATACTGTATCATCATTTATCTCTAAGCCAGCCCCCTTAAGGGGTGTATTACTCATTTTGAAATGTATAAAAATGTGATACTAAGCAATATGTCTTCAGAGGCCTGAGTTCTTTCTTTGAATTCTTGTCTCCCAATTGTGCCTTGGTACAGATAAACTCATGTTGTTACACTTTTGAACCCTTGACTCATTGATTTTATTTCCACGCTTTGACAGTCCATATCGCGCATGCGCAGGCACTTAGAAATACTTTTTCTCTTTCTTTTGTATCCGTTGTTATTGCGCATGGAAAGTAACACTATGATTATATAGTGCCTCTGCCAATACACATTGCACTTGCGTGAGCCTAGCATAGATGCAATTAAAACGCTCAAGTGGGCCAATAATTTCTATCAGCCTAGACCCTATAGGTTAGCAAATAGGTAGGGTGCTAATAAACAGATATCAGGTACTGTATATGACAAGGGTAGGGAGGGTCTACAAGACCTTTATGACACATTATTATAGAGAGTAATTGCACATATTAGATTGTATACAATCCCCCAAAAATATATACTACACAATGTGTCATGGTTCAATGTAGTGATAAGATGGATAATAAAGCATTTAAAAACATGTCACTGTATACATGCGTGTATTTATTGTCTACACTAATTTAATTCTGCACATATACTCATCGTACACAACAACTAAACCCACAACTGGGTTTAGAGCTCTGGTATTATAGTCACTGGTATAAATAATAATCCTGTAATATCTTTCAATACCAAATGCTGGAAACCAACACCATGGACATAGAAAATGGCATGGCTGCTCATGAGAATAACGCACAAGTAAACCGTATGTACACATCAAAAAGGAACAGAAGGATACGGTGGTCCGACCAAAGGACCCTCTCGGATCAAATAAAGGGTGTAAAGGTAAACCCCTCATTGAGTCCATTCGGGCTCCTGGTTTTTAGTTTATAAATCCATTCTGCTTCGATACGAAGCAAGGATTGGTCAATATTGCCCCCTCTCATGGGACATTTCAACTGATAAATGCCCATGAACTTGATTACATTAGTATCGCCGTTATGGTATTGTGTGACATGTCTAGCAACAGATGTTTCCGCAGAGTGCTTAATGGAATTTATGTGTTCGAGAACACGTCTGCGTAGTTGTCTTGTCGTTTTTCCGACGTATCTCTTACCACAATTGCATGTGATAAGATAGATAACGTTGGGAGTCCGACAGTTGATGAAACTGTCCACACAAAATTGAGATGTATTATCATGATTGGCGAATACTTTGCCAACGTCGATATGTCTGCATGCTTTACACCCTTGGCAGCGGTACATGCCCTTTACAGGGCTCAACCAAGTGGTGGTCCTAGGACGCTGAAAATGACTATTTACTAGTGAGTCCCGTAGGTTCTTAGACCGTCTGCTGGTAATAGTGGGTCTAGGGCCTATGACCTTCACCAAGTCATCATCTGCCTGGAGGATGTGCCAGTGTCTAGCAAATATCTTTTTGATAGCCCACCATCTTTTGTTAAAGGTGCCAATGACTCTGATTGTTTTGTCCTTCGATTTTGCCTTATTGCTGGACAAGAGGGAACACCTATCGCTATGTAGTGCCCGATGGTAAGCCTTGTTCAATGTTTTGATGTTATAGCCACGATTGAGGAACCTGGATCGAAGTTCTTTAGATTGAGCAATGAATTCTTCGATCGTAGAACAATTCCTCCGAAGTCGGAGATACTGCCCTATTGGGATGCCAGCTATGAGGCTGCTAGGATGCTGGCTTTGAGCTAGTAACAGACTATTAGTTGCTGTGCTTTTCCTGTAGACCTTTGTTTGGATATTGCGGTCACAGTCGACATAGATGTTCAGGTCTAGGAATGTTATTGAAGAGGTACTTAGCACAGTCGTGAGCCTCAAGTTGAGAGTATTAGTGTTCAGCTTCTCCACAAATTCGTGGAGAAGTTGAGTAGAACCTTACCATAGGAGCAGAATGTCATCTATGTACCTGATCCACATGGAGATGTGGTTAGTGTACATAGAGAGATCCTCATTGAAAACGTGGATACGCTCCCACCAGCCCAGGTACAAGTTGGCATACCTCAGTTGATTCTGGGGCAGGACGTCAGTCTTTTCACTCCCAAGGGGATTTCCCTTCATGCAGCCAGGTTCAGCAGCTGGTACTGGGGCTCGGTGAAATCGCTCCTGCTTCCTGGCCGATATGAAGCTGCTCCTGTACCTCGGCAGGTGTATCCTCTGCACAGAGGTTAAAACGCAGCGTGCTGGGGTGCCCTCAGCGTGCCACGATGCCGCTCCGTCGCGGGACGCTGTGTAATGACGTCACTGTCTACACAGCAGTGGTGGATTCAATAGGGAAGTTTGAACAGTCTTACAAAGTCTCTCACAAGTGTCCAAAACAGCACACAGGATGAAATAAAAACAGGACAGGCCAATACATAGACAAAGGCCAATGTAAGCAGATATAAGGCAATAGAATGTTACATCCAACTAGTTTCGTAGAATTAACTACTTCTTCAGGGAATAATTAGGCCATTACCCAGAGGTCTTAAATACCTCACATAGATACCTTATTGGTCAACCAATTAGGGATAGACCAATCATCTATAATAGGTAATGGTCTGCGTGATAGGGAAGATGTGTAGTTTACTTTTAAAACAATAAAACAAAAGCAGATAGAGTGCGCAAATTATTATTTCTATTGTTTAAACCCTTCACCACCGTTGTGTTAATTTTATAACATAATACAACCTCTAAATCGATGGGTGATCTGCAGCTATGTGAACAGGGGTAAAACCCCTAGGCAACTGAAACACAAAAAGACAAGAGCGCAAACGCACATAGTGAAGTTTGTAAAAATATGAGTGTATAATTGTTTAGGGTATAATATCTGCGTACATCAGATTAGATGGTATAAAGCATTTCATGTGCAATACATGAGTTTACCAAGCCGCACTGCCACCTCCAGGTCTCAGGAGTTCTCCTTTACAGCATCCAGGGCAAGCTGCCACGATTGAATTACAGCTCCTCCACTGCAGTGCTGTATCTTTGGCGTTCTCCTTCCCCAATCGCTGCCGTCACCGCCGCTTAGTCCTTGGATCAGCCTCCGACTGCCACTGCACTTCAGGGCACCGTGTTGGTAGGTCACGTGTCCCGCGGAGTTTTGCGACCGGCCGCAAAGCGAGGTTGGAACGTAAAGCGTGATGGTAGCTTTACTACAGTTTGCCGAGATCAGCTTTTTGCACAGATACAGTCCAATGTAGATATACCACGCAGAGTGTGGATATAAAGTTCTGGGACCACTAAAATCTTATCCAACGCGTTTCGAAGCATAAGCTTCTTCTTCAGGGATAAATTGAACTATTTTAGGAACATATTTATACCCTTAGACCGCCACTGATTGGTCAAAATCAGAGGTATCTACACCAATCTGATCCTCACTAGGCATCATCCCACAGGTGTGGGTGTTTGAAGTACTTACTTTTTAATGTGCTCTATAATAAAAAATGTATTGTGTTTTAACCATACCCCTGGACCAGCACTGAAAAGGTTAATCCCCTAGAGCACATTAAAAAGTAAGTACTTCAAACACCCACACCTGTGGGATGATGCCTAGTGAGGATCAGATTGGTGTAGATACCTCTGATTTTGACCAATCAGTGGCGGTCTAAGGGTATAAATATGTTCCTAAAATAGTTCAATTTATCCCTGAAGAAGAAGCTTATGCTTCGAAATGCGTTGGATAAGATTTTAGAGGTCCCAGAACTTTATATCCACACTCTGCGTGGTATATCTACATTGGACTGTATCTGTGCAAAAAGCTGATCTCGGCAAACTGTAGTAAAGCTACCATCACGCTTTACGTTCCAACCTCGCTTTGCGGCCGGTCGCAAAACTCCGCGGGACACGTGACCTACCAACACGGTGCCCTGAGGTGCAGTGGCAGTCGGAGGCTGATCCAAGGACTAAGCGGCGGTGACGGCAGCGATTGGGGAAGGAGAACGCCAAAGATACAACACTGCAGTGGAGGAGCTGTAATTCAATCGTGGCTGCTTGCCCTGGATGCTGTAAAGGAGAACTCCTGAGACCTGGAGGTGGCAGTGCGGCTTGGTAAACTCATGTATTGCACAAGAAATGCTTTATACCATCTAATCTGATGTACGCAGATATTATACCCTAAACAATTATACACTCATATTTTTACAAACTTCACTATGTGCGTTTGCGCTCTTGTCTTTTTGTGTTTCAGTTACTTTTAAAACAACAACTTTATTAACAAAAAAACAAAAAAAAAAAAAAAAAAACAATACCTATTTAATATAAACTTACATATAGACAAAACCTAGCATAAATAATTAAAAACATGCTGGAATAAAAGAAACACAATATTAGTCGACTTAAAATAGACACCATCATTACTTGCATAAAAAGATGTAACTAGAAAAAAGCGTAGGATAAAGAAAGGAAAACAGAGATACAGAGATAAATGATACATCCCCTAGGTACAGAGGGGTGGTGAGCTAAAGATTCAATAAAGTGCCCAAATATCCACATCCTCATTTAACCCCTTAGGGCAGGGGAGCGCAAACTTTTTGTGCTGCGCCCCCCTGTCTCTCTGCCCCGGCTCTCGCGCCCCCCTGCCTTCCTTCAGCCGCGTCAGATGACGCTGCGTGGGCGTGTGACGTCAGGTCACATGGTGCCGCGGCGTCTATTGACGCCGCATTGCCATGGTGACGCAACACAGACGGCTGAATCCCGGTAAGTAAACAGTTGCAGGGGCCTCACGCGATCCTCCGGCATTTAATTTAAATGCCTGGGGGAAGAGCGCGGGGCCTCTGCAACTGCCCACGCCCCCCAGGCACAATCTCCCGCCCCCCCTGGGGGTCGCGCCCCCCACTTTGCGCACCGCTGCCTTAGGGGACATAGTATCTAACTTATGTATCCAATATGTCTCTTTAGAAGACAATGTTTTAACTCTGTCCCCATCTCTTCTATTTACAGGAATCAACTGAATCCCCTTAAAAGTGAGACTTGACGGATCTTTATTACTGTATGGTGTATCAGGAAGTGTCTAGATACACTATGTTTTTCAAAACCATTTTTAATATTTCTGACATGTTCCTGAATCCGAACTTTAAGGCTGCGTTTGGTTCTGCCATTGATACCCACACGCACATTCCAATAGGTATACAATATGTGTAGAGGTACATAAAATAAAGTCATCAATATTAAAAACTTCCTTCGTTACTTGTGAATAAAAAGTGTGTTTGTCAGGATGTTGGTATTTACAAATCGTGCAATTACCACAGATATAGTTGCCTTTTGGTTTAGGCCCTAGCCAGTTCTTTTTCGATGTAGTATTGCTCTTACTTATAAAAACATCACTAGGGGCTAACAAGTTTTTGATATTTTTTGCTCTCCTGTAAATAAACCGTGGTTTAACGTCAAGATGTGATCCCAAAATCAGAGAGACATATTGGATACATAAGTTAGATACTATGTCCCCTAAGGGGTTAAATGAGGATGTGGATATTTGGGCACTTTATTGAATCTTTAGCTCACCACCCCTCTGTACCTAGGGGATGTATCATTTATCTCTGTATCTCTGTTTTCCTTTCTTTATCCTACGCTTTTTTCTAGTTACATCTTTTTATGCAAGTAATGATGGTGTCTATTTTAAGCCGACTAATATTGTGTTTCTTTTATTCCAGCATGTTTTTAATTATTTATGCTAGGTTTTGTCTATATGTAAGTTTATATTAAATAGGTATTGTTTTTTTTTTTGTTTGTTTTTGTTTTTTTGTTAATAAAGTTGTTGTTTTAAAAGTAAACTACACATCTTCCCTATCACGCAGACCATTACCTATTATAGATGATTGGTCTATCCCTAATTGGTTGACCAATAAGGTATCTATGTGAGGTATTTAAGACCTCTGGGTAATGGCCTAATTATTCCCTGAAGAAGTAGTTAATTCTACGAAACTAGTTGGATGTAACATTCTATTGCCTTATATCTGCTTACATTGGCCTTTGTCTATGTATTGGCCTGTCCTGTTTTTATTTCATCCTGTGTGCTGTTTTGGACACTTGTGAGAGACTTTGTAAGACTGTTCAAACTTCCCTATTGAATCCACCACTGCTGTGTAGACAGTGACGTCATTACACAGCGTCCCGCGACGGAGCGGCATCGTGGCACGCTGAGGGCACCCCAGCAAGCTGCGTTTTAACCTCTGTGCAGAGGATACACCTGCCGAGGTACAGGAGCAGCTTCATATCGGCCAGGAAGCAGGAGCGATTTCACCGAGCCCCCAGTACCAGCTGCTGAACCTGGCTGCATGAAGGGAAATCCCCTTGGGAGTGAAAAGACTGACGTCCTGCCCCAGAATCAACTGAGCTGCAGCAGCAGAGGGAAGCAAGCACCTGAATCTACAGCTAACAGCTGCCGAGTGGTAAACAGTGTGATACACACTACATGCCTTTTACCAACTTTTTTCATGTACGCAGATATATTACCCCCTTTTTAATTCTATAATATATTGTTGAATTTGCTTCACTATTTGGCGTTGTGCACTGTTTTCTTCTGTTTCCATTCTCTTAGTGTGTGTGGGGTGCTGAGCCACCCCTGCGTTTACAGCTGCAGACGCCATTATCCCCAACACAGTTATGTGGCACTTATTATTTAATGTATAATTATCTCACTGTGGGAGTTGTGGTTTAATTTTTTATTAATTTTTTATCACTAAATTGATGGTATAGTCACTGCACTGTATATATTTATACATTTAAACTTTAATAGTTAGGTAGTAGCGCACAGTTTTGTTTTTTGTGTTTACAAGTTGGCATATGTAGGGGCACAAGCTGTGCCCATAGCGGTACCCTGGGTCTGGTGGTAATACAGCCCATCAAAAACAAAGTAATTATGTGTTAGAACATAATTCAATAGATCCAACACAAATGAGTTGTGTCTGTTAAACCTGCAGTCCCTCGTCGACAGAAAATATTTGACAGCAGTGAGACCATTCTTATGCACGATGGAAGTGTATAATGACTCGACATCTAAACTCACAAGAATGGTCTGGGATGTAACGTGGATCCCATCAAGTCTCTTAAGTGTATCTTTCGTATCCTGAACATACGATGGGAGACTGATAACGAAATCCCTTAGGACCTTGTCCAAATAAATGTTGCTGCCTTCGGACAAACAATTGTTGCCCGAAATTATTGGGCGACCTGGAGGGGACTGTAACCTTTTATGTACCTTTGGTAAGGTATAAAATGTCGCCACAGTGGGTGACTTAGGGTACATAAAATCAAACTCACTTCGGCTTATCATGTCAGTATCAAGGGCATTCTGTAAGATGTCTAATAGTTCTGATTTGTATTGAGATGTTGGACTGCGCTCAAGGGTCTCATAACAGTCTTTGTCACTGAGAAGCCTCATGTTTTCACTAACATAGGCTTCAGTATCTTGGATCACAATGTTTCCACCGTTATCAGATGGTTTAATGGTGTAGGCTTTGTTAGACATCAAGTCTCTTAGGCCAGTTCTTTCCTCAGATGTAAGATTATTGTCAGACTTGTAATGTTTTGGCTCAGCTTCTAGGTCCCTAGTGACACAAGCGACAAATAATTCAACAGCTGGACAAGTGGTAATTGGTGGGGTAAAATGACTCCTGGATTTCAAATGTGTAAAGGGACCTGTTATATCACTATCAGGTGAGATGTTTTGGTCAAAAAGCTGACAGAGATCTGTGGAGAAGCTGAACACTAATACTCTCAACTTGAGGCTCACGACTGTGCTAAGTACCTCTTCAATAACATTCCTAGACCTGAACATCTATGTCGACTGTGACCGCAATATCCAAACAAAGGTCTACAGGAAAAGCACAGCAACTAATAGTCTGTTACTAGCTCAAAGCCAGCATCCTAGCAGCCTCATAGCTGGCATCCCAATAGGGCAGTATCTCCGACTTCGGAGGAATTGTTCTACGATCGAAGAATTCATTGCTCAATCTAAAGAACTTCGATCCAGGTTCCTCAATCGTGGTTATAACATCAAAACATTGAACAAGGCTTACCATCAGGCACTACATAGCGATAGGTGTTCCCTCTTGTCCAGCAATAAGGCAAAATCGAAGGACAAAACAATCAGAGTCATTGGCACCTTTAACAAAAGATGGTGGGCTATCAAAAAGATATTTGCTAGACACTGGCACATCCTCCAGGCAGATGATGACTTGGTGAAGGTCATAGGCCCTAGACCCACTATTACCAGCAGACGGTCTAAGAACCTACGGGACTCACTAGTAAATAGTCATTTTCAGCGTCCTAGGACCACCACTTGGTTGAGCCCTGTGAAGGGCATGTACCGCTGCCAAGGGTGTAAAGCATATAAAGCAGACATATCGACGTTGGCAAAGTATTCGCCAATCATGATAATACATCTCAATTTTGTGTGGACAGTTTCATCAACTGTCGGACTCCCAACGTTATCTATCTTATCACATGCAATTGTGGTAAGAGATACGTCGGAAAAACGACAAGACAACTACGCAGACGTGTTCTCGAACACATAAATTCCATTAAGCACTCTGCGGAAACATCTGTTGCTAGACATGTCACACAATACCATAACGGCGATACTAATGTAATCAAGTTCATGGGCATTTATCAGTTGAAATGTCCCACGAGAGGGGGCAATATTGACCAATCCTTGCTTCGTATCGAAGCAGAAGGGATTTATAAACTAAAAACCAGGAGCCCGAATGGACTCAATGAGGGGTTTACCTTCACACCCTTTATTTGATCCGAGAGGGTCCTTTGGTCGGACCACCGTATCCTTCTGTTCCTTTTTGATGTGTACATACGGTTTGCTGGTGCGTTATTCTCATGAGCAGCCATGCCATTTTCTATGTCCATGGTGTTGGTTTCCAGCATTTGGTATTGAAAGATATTACAGGATTATTATTTATACCAGTGACTATAATACCAGAGCTCTAAACCCAGTTGTGGGTTTAGTTGTTGTGTACGATGAGTATATGTGCAGAATTAAATTAGTGTAGACAATAAATACACGCATGTATACAGTGACATGTTTTTAAATGCTTTATTATCCATCTTATCACTACATTGAACCATGACACATTGTGTAGTATATATTTTTGGGGGATTGTATACAATCTAATATGTGCAATTACTCTCTATAATAATGTGTCATAAAGGTCTTGTAGACCCTCCCTACCCTTGTCATATACAGTACCTGATATCTGTTTATTAGCACCCTACCTATTTGCTAACCTATAGGGTCTAGGCTGATAGAAATTATTGGCCCACTTGAGCGTTTTAATTGCATCTACGCTAGGCTCACGCAAGTGCAATGTGTATTGGCAGAGGCACTATATAATCATAGTGTTACTTTACATGCGCAATAACAACGGATACAAAAGAAAAAGAAAAAGTATTTCTAAGTGCGCGATATTGACAGACAATATCGACGTTATTTTCTAAGTCCTAACGCATGCGCAATACGCACGGATCCTAATAGCAATGAATTTATATGTTTCCACGCATGCGCAATGTGGTTGGTGAGTCTGGGAACAGCTTCTATGTCCCAGAGCATGCGCAATGTGAGCATACAGCAAGAGTCATTGCTGTTTAAGTTCGCGCACATGCGCAGTGAGTATAGGCAATATTGACAATGATTTGCAATTTTTTCCGACTCGGTACGCATGCGCAATGCAATGGGACGCTTACAGCTAGAAATCTCTAAGCCCTCACGCATGCGCAGTTGAATGGGCAACTGTGCATTAGTGTTTAAGTCCCAGCGCATGCTCATTGCGTTCGAATAGATAAAGCATTAAATTTCTAAGTGTCCGCGCGTGCGCAATGCGGCTAGGCAATACCGGCAATAGTCTCTAACTCCTCACGCATGCGCAATGCGATTATACACCTACAGCAATGAATCTCTAAGTCCGCACGCATGCGAAGGTGAATGGGCAATGTACAATAGTTTCTAAGGACCAGCGCATGCCCATTATATTCTAGACATAGTAATGATTTTCTAAGTGTCTGCGCATGCGCAACATGATCGGGCTGCATTGGCTGGTTTCTAAAAGTCCACGCGCATGCGCAGTGCATTCTCTATACGCCGATAATGCTATTGAGTCTTAAAAGCTATAAAAACGACCGTTTTACTACACTAATATGACACCTTGAGAGCTGAATATGTAGCTATTCATTTGGATTGATTTTTGTAGCTTTTTGTGTAGTTTAATGTGGTAGTTTGGGCACCGGCGCACCGCGCATGCGCAACAGCTGTGAATCATTAATTCTGTAATCAAGGTACTGCAGGGGTATAAAAGGTCTCAGTCCTCTCTCCCCCAGTAAATTTGCCCCTGAAGAAGCTCCTTTGCTGGAGGGAAACGCGCGTTGGACGCGCATTTGTGTCAGTCTCCTACTTGGAGCTGTTTTAATGTAGTGCTCTGTAGTCTCCTGGTTCTATCTATGTAGACCCTACTAGTTGGGTATTTTTACCAACAGTCAGTGAGTTTGCCTTCCTGCTTCATATGACATTTGTTCACTTAGAGTCTCTTGCTGGGTAACTCACTGTTAATGATACTGTGAGTGCCAGCTCCACTACGCTGTGAACTACTTTCTACTAATAAAGCATGTGTCAGCGCTACCACCTAAGCATATGTATGGTTATATATCATTAATTATCACTTCAAGTGCTTGGTGGTATATATTTGAGCAGGACTGCTGGATTTTCAACTCTTTAATTGCTCACTGAGTATGATATATCTTTATATACTTACCTTTCAGTCTCATAGTCACTCCAGAGGGGTTAACACCCTGACTTACAGCATCCTTTGTCTTCTAAATCCCAACAATATTGAATTGCTAAATTGGGATTGTATAATCACACATTCACTGACAGGGATGCCTGGTATTGTTAATTTAATTTATTTTTAATTCACAGTACACAACGTTTTGGTAATATATGTTTTAAGTAAATTTATTAAAAGTTAAATTTTATATAGTGTAGGAGTGCAGTTTAGTGAATTCTTTTAGGGGGCACATCCATTTTGTGTTCCCCTTTCCCCCCCCCCTTTTCTCATTCACTTTTCAGTTCACAGTTTGCACCCACATCCTAGATTACCACAATTATTCACTTGATAACTTTACTCAATTAGTGTGGTTCTGTGATCACTCCCGAACCCTCTTGTTTTTTCTAAGTGATCTAATACTCTCCTAATTGCCTCAATGCCCAAGTCATGATTGATGACAGTATATAGTGAGGTCACGTCGCACGTGACCCATACATAGTGATCTTCCCACTTTAGATTATTCACTAGATTTAAGACATGAGTAGTATCTCGGAGATACGACGGTATTTGAGGGACTTACTTTTGTAATGTACAATCAATAAACTGGGACAAATTTGATGTTAACGATTTTATCCCAGATATGATCGGGTGACCGGGGGGGTTCCAAAGATCCTTATGGATCTTTGGAATGAAATAGAAAATTGGAATTCTTGGCTGCTGTATGTCCAAGAACTCCAATTCTCCCTTGGAAATGTTTCCATCTATGAATCCCTTATGCAGATAATCATTCAAAATTACTTTGAACTCAGCCGATGGATTACATGGCAGTTTCCGATATGTGGTTGCATCACTTAGGATTCTCATGGACTCTGTCTTATAATATTCAGAATCCATGATGACAATGCCTCCCCCTTTGTCAGCGGATTTAATTACAATTTGTGTATTACTCTCTAGACTCTTAACAGCATCTTTTTCCAATTTACTCAAATTATGTTTTGGAATTCTAAACTCACTAGTTGCCTTCTCCATGTCCTGAATGACTAGTTCAGTAAAGGTGTCTATAAAATTACCCTTTATGTGTTTAGGATAGAATACAGGGGGCCTTTTAAATTTAGTTGATGGAGTTGACTTACTGACATTACAGTTATTACTTTCCTGAATGGCCTCCCTACTTACAGCGTCTTTAATGAAATACTTTTTCAATGTTAGACGCCTCACAAATTTGTGAGTGTCTATATAGAGATCAAACATATTAGGTCCCTGCGAGGGGGCGAAATTTAGACCCTTGGAGAGAACCCTCTCTTCAACCTCAGTGGTTTTATAACCACTGATGTTTAATACATTGCTAACCTCTACCGGTGGCTCGCTTGGTCTGACTTTTTTCTCTTTCATGTGCCAACCAGGTGACTTTTTAAAAGTATATAAGTAAACTCATAACAGCCACTGCTGTTTGCAGCCATGCTTTAAGCAGATATGCTTTTAAGTAGAAATGTTTCAAGTAGAATATGAAGTTCAAAAAGAAGTGGAAAAGTGGACATCACCTACTGCTTCTGATACCTGCTTTTGATCTACAGGTACGTTGGAAAGGAGGAAATCATCTAAGACTGCACATCTCAACACTTAACTATTGCTGTGATGCCTCCTTTATTTTTTATATTTGCTGCAACCTCACTTATTTTCAAATTATGCACTTCCTTCCACCAGTCTCCTTATGTTTCTAACTCTATTCATATATCTCCATCTCTCCTTTCTTCCCCACTTCTCAGTTCACATTAACTCCTTTCTTACCTGCGCCCTCTGTCACCACACAGCTATACACCCTGCACTAAAACACACCCCTACAAATCATCCTCACACATTCTCTTTCTTTCCATGCTTCTCCTCCTTGCTTCTGGGGATACCTCTTCCAATCCTGGTCCCTGCCTTATTTCTACTTGCTCTCGTCTTCGCCTCCCACATGCAACTTCTGCTCCTTCTGGTGTTAACCTCTCCAACCTCATACCCATCCCCTGCCACCCTCCCTCCTCTCTCCCTTTCTCCTGTGCCCTTTGGAATGCTTGCTCCCTTTCTAACAAGTTCCTCTCTGTGCATGACTTATTTCTCTCTCACTCCCTGCTTCTCTTTGCTATAACTGAGACCTGGCTCACTCAGTCTGACTCTGCTCTGGAAGCTGCCCTCTCCTATGGTGGCCTTTCCTTCTCCCACACTCCGCGCCCTGATGGCAGGGGTGGAGGCATGGGGCTCCTGCTCTCCTCTCTCTGCCGTTACCAAACTCTTCCTATTCTCCCCTCTCTTGCTTTTCCCTCCTTTGAGGGTCACACAGTCCAGATCTTCTCTCCTCTCCCTGTCCACGTGGCGGTCATCTATCGCCCACCTACCTCTACTCATCCCCCCTCTGCCTTTCTCTCTCACTTTGAATCCTTGCTCTCTTTCTTTCTTTCTCTCCTCAGACTCCCCTGTTCTTCTCCTTGGGGACTTCAATTGCCACATTGATGACCCCTCTCTCCCCTGGGCTTCCCGTTTTCTTTCTCTAACCTCTTCTTTTGGCCTTCAACAGTGGATTGCAGCCAGCACCCACAAGGATGGCCACTACTTAGACCTGGTTTTCACTAAAAACTTCTCTCTCTCTGATTTCTCCATTTCTCCATCTCCTCTCTCTGACCATCACCTCATCTCATTCTCTCTATCTCGCTTCTCCCCTTCTCCACCTCCGTCTACCCCCCGGTTTTGCAGAAACCTGCGCTCTATTCACTTACCTGACTTTGAGTCCACGTTACACTCCTCCTTCTCCTCTCTAAGCTCTGCTACAGAACCTGACAACCTGGTCAGGAACTACAACTCTGTCTTGTCCTCCTCTCTTGATCTACATGCCCCGCCTTCTCTCTGCCGCACGCGCCCTTTTAACCCTAGACCCTGGTTAAATTCCCACACGCGCATGCTGCGTTCCTCCACTCGTTCCTCTGAACGCCTCTGGAGGAAGTCTCACACTCTCGCAGACTTCCTTCACTACAAATTTATGCTATCCTGTTTCAACTCTGCCCTCTCGCAAGCTATACAAGCCTACTTTTCTGCACTAATCAACATGCACAAGTCTAACCCACGCAGACTGTTCTCTGTCTTTGATACTCTACTCAAACCACCCTCAGCGGCCTCTCCTTCCTCCATCTCCGCTCAGGACTTTGCTGACTATTTTAAGGAAAAGGTGGGATCCATACGGCAGAACATCCCCTCAGTTTTTTCCTCCCATCCTACACCTCTTCCTAACTCTCCTCCTGCCTTCCTTGCCTCTTTTTCCACTGTCTCAGAGGAGGATGTGTCGCTGTTGATCGCCTCTTCTCCTTCTACCACTTGCCCTCTTGACCCCATTCCCTCCCATCTCCTAAAACCTCTTGCTCCTTCTATAATCCCTACGCTCACACACATTTTTAACTCCTCCCTCTGCTCTGGAACCTTTCCATCCTCCTTCAAACATGCAACAGTCATACCATTACTCAAAAACAGCAAGCTTGACCCTACCTGTCTTTCTAACTATCGACCTGTCTCCCACCTGCCTTTTGCCTCTAAACTCCTTGAACATCTTGTATTCTCTCGCTTGCTCCATTTTCTCAACACCTATTCTCTCCTAGACCCTCTACAATCTGGCTTCCGCACTACTCACTCCACGGAAACAGCCCTCACTAAAATAACTGACGACCTCCATGCTGCCAATTACAGAGGTCATTACACTCTGCTCATATTACTCGACCTCTCTGCAGCATTTGACACCATGGACCACCCTCTTCTCCTCCACATTCTCCATACTCTTGGCATTCGGAACAAAGCTCTATCCTGGATCTCATCCTACCTCTCCCATCGTACTTTCAGTGTCTCTTCTGCTAACACCTCCTCCTCCTCTATTGATCTCTCTGTGGGGGTACCCCAGGGCTCTGTCCTGGGACCTCTTCACTTTTCTCTGTATACACTCTCTCTAGGTGACCTATTAACATCTTTTGGGTTTAATTATCACCTCTATGCCGACGACACACAAATATATTTCTCAACACCCAACCTTACACCTGCTGTACAAACCAAAGTTTCTGAATGTCTCTCTGCTATATCTTCCTGGATGGCCCTCCACCGCCTTAAACTCAACATGGCTAAAACAGAGCTCCTCATACTTCCTCACAAACCTGGCCCTACTACCTCCTTCCACATTACTGTTGGAACTACCATCATTCACCCAGTAGCCCAAGCACGCTGCCTTGGGGTCACACTCGACTCCTCTCTCACATTCGCCCCTCACATTCAAAACATTTCTAAAACCTGTCGCTTTTTCCTCCGCAATATAACAAAGATACGCCCTTTCCTCTGTTGCTCGACTGCTAAAACTCTGACTCAGGCCCTCATTCTCTCCCGTCTTGATTACTGGAACCTCCTGTTGTCCAGCCTTCCTGCCTCTCACCTGTCTCCCCTACAATCTATCCTAAACGCTGCTGCCAGAATCACTCTACTCTTTCCGAGATCTGTCTCAGCATCTCCCCTCATGAAATCCCTCTCCTGGCTTCCGATCAAATCCCGCATCTCACCCTCCATTCTTCTCCTCACTTTTAAAGCTTTACACTCTTCTGCCCCTCCTTACATCTCTGCCCTAATTTCTCGTTATGCACCATCCAGACTCTTGCGTTCTTCTCAAGGATGTCTTCTCTCTACCCCCTTTGTATCTAAAGCCCTCTCCCGCCTTAAACCTTTTTCACTGACTGCCCCACATCTCTGGAATGCCCTTCCCCTCAGTACCCGACTAGCACCCTCTCTATCCACCTTTAAGACCCACCTTAAGACACAATTGCTTAAAGAAGCATATGAATAGCACTGTGGCTATTCTGAACACATGATACATAAAGCTTGGCCCCCTGCAGACGCACTTACCAGAACTCCCTCCTACTGTCTCTGTACGTTCTCCCTACCTACCAATTAGACTGTAAGCTCCTCGGAGCAGGGACTCCTCTTCCTTAATGTCTAAAGCACTTATTCCCATGATCTGTTATTTATATTATCTGTTATTTATTTGATTACCACATGTATTACTGCTGTGAAGCGCTATGTACATTAATGGCGCTATATAAATAAAGACATACAATACAATATAACCCAGTGCCGGGGCGGCAGAATCCCAGGGAGGGAACAGGAGCACCTCCGGGGAGCAGTGCATCAGGAGGGGTACTGGTTTCTACGGCTACCAGTCCGTTCACCCCTGAAATGATGGCACTGATCTCTGCGTGGAGTGACAGAGGGAAACCGGAGGAGCGGCTGAAGTTTATCACTATGGCCGCTTATTGCCCCCCTGCCCATCACGACAAAGATGCTCTCAAACTGGACCATCACAGCCTCACCAAGTTCGTGGAAGGTACTGATCAGATTGACAGTTTCTTAAAGAACTTTGAAACACAGTGCTGGTGGTATAAAGTGCTGCCCCAGCACCGGGTCACACGTTTGGACCCCTTGCTGTCCGGCTTGGCTAAGCAGACGATGATGGCACTCCCAGAGGAGTATGCTGATGACTATGATCAGCTGAAAGGGCTGTTATTTCAATACGGTTTTACACCTGAAGCCTACCGGGGTAAATTCCGGCTGGAAGAGAGACAGCCCCTGGAGTCCTATGTTACCTACGTGACCCGCATGGCTTTGTACGGGATCCGATGGGTGGAGGGCTATGAAGCACAGACTTACCATCGCCTGCTGGACCTCATCTTTCAGGAGCAGCTCATGCAGCAGTGCCCGCCGGTGGTGAGGGCTTGGGTGTATGACAAAAAGCCCAAGACTTACCAGGAGGCGGCGAGACTCGCAGACGATTATGTGGCCAGCCGAGCACTGATGCCCGCCAAAGCAGCAGCCAAGGTGGCGGCAGCCCCGGCCAAAAAGTCTACCAGTACCCCCCAATGGACTCAGAAGCCGCCTGCAGGCAGCAGTCCACTGAAGGCGGGAGAGCTCTGGCATGAGCGCCGGTGCTACAACTGTAACCGCACTGGTCACATTAGACCAGATTGCCCGGAAACCCTGCGTTCCGGCGGACCCCATCAGGGGCAACGCAACCCAGCTGTGAAGCCGGTAGCCCGTGTGCGGGTGGCTTCCACCAAAGCATCCCGACCGGTCATGGAAACAACTCCCAGCGAGACGTCCCATGCAACGCCGGTCCCTGTTTCATCGGTGCCTACAGCCAGGAGCGGAGGACATCTCAGCACAGACCTGCAGCAGACGGCCGGCCGGAGCAGACATCTCACCCCGGTCAGTCGGTGACCGGCAAGTTGTTGGCTTGATGGATTCAGGAGCTGCAGTGACCCTGGTCCGACCTGCTATGGTCCGGCCAGAGGAATTACTCCCAGGGCCTGGGATGCAGATCACTGTGGCCGACGGAGAGCCACGTTTCCTGCAAATTGCCAGGATCTTTTTGGATTGGGGGGAGGGACAGGGTGTGCGGGTGGAGGTTTTTTTACCCGGTTTGGATGCTGAGGTTCTTCTTGGCAACGATCTGGGACCGATAACCTGCACCTACGACCGGGTGCCCAGACCCGCTACGGTGGCAGCGGTTACCCGGAGCCAGACAGCGGCAATGGCGGCGGCGCCAGTCCCCCAGCCTTTGGGACCAATGATAGCGGAGGACGCTGAGGAGCCCGGGGAGGTAAGCCAGGATCAGTTGCAACCACAGACTGACTTACTGTTCCCCCTCACCCTTCCCCGTTCCCCTGACAATGACATGACTGGGGGGTGGCCAGAATTAGGAGCCCAGTTTAGGGAGGCAGTAAAGGCAGACCCTACCCTGGCCGGCGTGAGACTTCGGGCGTCCGAGTCTCAGGCAGGGGAGGGCACTGAGTACTGCCTATGGTATAAGGGACTTCTGTATAGAGAAGCAGGGAACCCGGGGATAGAGGAGGGATTGACCGGTAAGCGACAGCTAGTAGTGCCCCAGGGGTACCGACAGCAACTGCTACGGGTAGCTCACTCTGTTCCGTTAGCGGGGCATCGGGGTCAACAGGACGCGAGCCCGGTTATTACAGTGTTACTACTGGGGGGCATCCCGGAATGTGGGCACTTTCTGCCGCGTTTTGACCGTGCACTTGAAGAAAATGATTTGATATGTTGTGTGTTATTAGACCCTTTTTTATATTATATATATGTTCATATAGACGTCTTTTGACTGATCTGGTAGACTGACTGGTAGAGTGCACGGTCAAAATCCTACTGGATTAAAGTGTATTGCGATTGAAACTATTACACCTAATTGGAGAGGAGGTAACGTTGTGAGCTTATTGGGGAGGAGAGAATCCTTCTGGATTTATGAACTTCGCACTCTATCCCTACTAGGCCTCAACGTGGACTTCGATTTAAAAGCATTTCTGGTTAATTAATTTTGTACTGTATCCAAATTGTTCTTTGATTAACTGTTTACAATTGTATGTAATGGAACCTTTCAATCTATACAGATCATTAACAGTGAAATCAAGAGTTACTTTATATAATACTGTATGTTTTATGCAAAAATATATTTTTTATACTTATATAATATATGTTTATACATTTATGAAATTAATGGATATACACACTATTTAGTCTAATTGTGTAAGATATTCATTACATGTAATATTAATTCACAATTGTATCTTTAATATATACATCTTTAATATAATTATACACTAAATATTTATATTTATATTTATTTTAATGGTAACACATATTGAATAAGATAATATCTGATACATGATTAAATTTAATTCTATTTATTTTAATTATTATCCTTTACACACTTTCTTATAGGTATATCATTATAAGCACTACTAGAGGTATAATATATTATCACTCTATACTAGCACTATGTCATAATTTTGTATTAATTTTATCTATTGGTTTGTTTTAGAGTAGTTATATATGTTTTGTAAGTATGTTTCTCAGCTGAGACTGTTACTAACAGTAACATATCCATTCATTGTGTGAACTGACCACTGCGCATGTGCCTAACATTGCAGCACGATCACTGAATGTTCAGATTGATCAACGCGCATGTGCAAGAAATATCAGGTGAATTTTGACTAATTAATGGACTCCTATATAATGGACATTCGTGGACACATTTTCATAACCCCTGAGGAAGAAAGCAGTACGCTTTCGAAACGCGTAGGGTGGCCACTGAGACTTAAACTGCAGCATCAGGCTTTAATCTATCCTTTCCAACCGACCCGGCGGCGAATCAGCGGCATCCAGCTGACGCTCATCGCCAAACATCTAGCGAATCTGCTGTGGCTGAACTAAGCACACCTGCACGTCCTTCACAGAGTGTTGAGAGAGGCTACACGCACACACACGCCGGCGGGCGTGTGCAACTCTCCACTGACGGAGACAACCTGGTGCAGTGGCTGTTACAGCAGCAGAGAGGGGATACTCTCTAAATTATCCACCGCTTGCCTACATCATCAATCTGGTGAGTGGGCACTCCCCCCGTTGCTGCAGTGCGTCGATCTTACCTACTTCATTGTCCTATTAATACTCTTTTTTATTTTTCATATGTTCCATGTTTTAAGCAATGTTTTATTAAATGTCTTTTAATTTTCAATTCACCTGTTGATCTCTCAGCTGGCAGATATTTGTCATATATGTTGTTTGTATTATATGTTGTTTGTCCATTTACCATACAGTATTACGCTATGTATTGTGTTTTTTTCTTCTTCTAAGCACATCATCTGGAGCCAATTCCTGGTCTTCCAACTGGTTTGGTTTATATATCCTTTTTACCAGCAGGCGCCTATTAATTACACACTTCTTTTCTTTGTATACTGTTCTGACCAGGGGGTCAGTTGTTGTATTTTAGGCAGTCCCTTAAGTGTAGATAACATCCACATTATAGGTTTCCAATTGTGATTTTTCTATATTTATCTAGTCAGCACTACCTGTTGTTTTTTATTTTTTTATTTACATAGACGCTGCAATACCCTGTCTGTCACTATTAAGCTACTGATTCTCTGAGTTACCGGATAGCTTGTTTATGTTACCTGATAGACAGGTTTAATAGATAATTATTATTCTGCATCACTGGTCTCATACTATTCATGGAGATTTCTATGTGATCAGCTTTAATTATGGTCAATATTGGACAATGTTAACACATAAGCTTCAATATCTGTTTATTACTACTAGTCTGTATCCAGTTAGTACTCATTGCTACATTGTCATACAACTGGTGTGATATAAGTATTGAATTGCATAAATTGAATTCTAGATATCAGTATCTTTATGTAGACCAGGGGACAGGATAATTGATGCGAATATAGAGCCTCTCATTATCAATTGATACGTGGCGCCCCTCGTTTGTAACAAAATGGGCTCTGTCGACCCTTGGGCCTAGCGTCCCCTTGGGTATATCCAGCTAAACAACTTCCGTGGATCTTTTGAAAGTGAAGTTTTCCATGGAAGTCGCCATTTACCCATCCGTGGGCGACGAGGCGGCAAGTAAAAGTAAAGTATCTTTATGTAATGGTATTACGTGGGTTACTTTTCCTATTAAGGATTATATCAAACAAACCCATTTTACCAGGACACCAACTGAGCTGCCCACTATGGGGATTTTAACAAATCACTGTAAATATGTTATTCACTTACGTCGTAGTTTCTACAAACATATTATTAAAAATGGTATTATTTTTCTTAACTGTACTCTCTCTATCAAGAATATATTATTTGTCTTAACGCTATGCCCAGGACATACTTGAAAATGAGAGGTAACTCTCACTACTTCCTGGTAAAATATTTTATAAATAAATAAGTGTCATACTGAGGGTGTCGTGCGAGGGAGCAGGGGGGGACTCTGTGCGAGGGAGCAGGGGGGAGGACTCTGTGCGAGGGAGCAGAGGGGGGGACTCTGTGCGAGGGAGCAGGGGGGGGACCCTGTGCGAGGGAGCAGGGGGGGACGGACTCTGTGCGAGGGAGCAGGGGGGGGACTCGGTGCGAGGGAACAGGGGGAGGGGAAGCCTCTGCGCGAGGGAGCAGGGGGGGGACTCTGTGCGAGGGAGCAGGGGGGGAGTCTGTGCGAGGGAGCAGGGGTGGACCGGAGCAGGGGGGGGGGAGACTCTGTGCGAGGGAGCAGGGGGGGACCGGAGCAGGGGGGGGGGACTCTGTGCGAGGGAGCAGGGGGGGACCGGAGCAGGGGGGGGGGACTCTGTGCGAGGGAGCAGGGGGGGGGATTCTGTGCGAGGGAGCAGGGGGGGGACTCTGTGCGAGGGAGCAGGGGGGGGACTCTGTGCGAGGGAGCAGGGGGGGGACTCTGTGCGAGGGAGCAGGGGGGGGACTCTGTGCGAGGGAGCAGGGGGGGGACTCTGTGCGAGGGAGCAGGGGGGGGACTCTGTGCGAGGGAGCAGGGGGGGGACTCTGTGCGAGGGAGCAGGGGGGGACTCTGTGCGAGGGAGCAGGGGGGGGACTCTGTGCGAGGGGGCAGGGGGGGGACTCTGTGCGAGGGAGCAGGGGGGGGATTCTGTGCGAGGGAGCAGGGGGGGGACTCTGTGCGAGGGAGCAGGGGGGGACTCTGTGCGAGGGAGCAGAGGGGGGATTCTGTGCGAGGGAGCAGGGGGGGACTCTGTGCGAGGGAGCAGGGGGGGGCTCTGTGTGAGGGAGCAGGGGGGGGATTCTGTGCGAGGGAGCAGGGGAGGGGACTCTGTTCGAGGGAGCAGGGGGGGGATTCTGTGCGAGGGAGCAGGGGGGGACTGTGCGAGGGAGCAGGGGGCTCTTTTTATTAACTTGCAAAATAAAGTAAATGATAAAATCAGCACAATCTGCATTTCAAAGACAAAACCAGCCTGTGCTGCCCCAGCCTTCTGTGAGAGACACTGCGTGTGTGTGTCTGTCTGTCTGTCTGTCTATATATGTGCGTGCGTTGTACTTTAGTTGTATTACAGCCTCAGGGGTTATGTAATATCCAGGTTACCTCCGTCATATCAACATTGGCCAAAAGGGAGGAACTGAAGCAGCTTTACTGATATATATCAAGGACCAGGAGGAGTATACACATCTACATGCAGAAGAAACTATCTTTCCCTAGCACAGGGCCTGGGAAATGTTACTGTCTTGTTTCTAATCTACACAGTATGTGACACGTGATCCGGTTTGCAGTCTAAAAACTACAACTCCCATGATCCCCTTAGTGTGAGCATGCGCAGTAGGACACAGAGCTGTGACCTGGATGTAGTCAGTGTCTCCACTTCCGGGAAAGAGAAGATGAAGAAATAAAGTGGTGCAGGAAGCACACAGGAGCCTTTTCTGTAAGTAACTTACTTTGTATTCAAAGCATCAGAGCAGGTATATGCAAACACGTGGCGTTTCAGGACAGACACGTCCTCTCCTCAGACCATACACCTTACTGCAATAAAATAACTATTTACTTACACAAAGCGCCTAAAAAATACCTGTTGGGAAGTGTACCTAATGTACTCATAAAGCTTTACCTAAAAGGTGAAGGATGTGACCGACCCCAAATACAGAGACCCCACGTGTATACATAATACTGACTGTGGGTTTGATCTTAATAACTTCTCCCAAAAATAAATGGGCAACTCTTATATCAACAAGTTGAAAGCATTGAAATATATTCCCAATCAAAGGAGTGTAATAGATCAGTCCAAGATTGAAAAAATGTCATCCTTAGGCTGCGTCCATAGAGGGTGGAGGAGTGCGAAGGCTGAGGTGAAGCTGGTGCTTTCCCTGGCCTTATTACGCGTGCCGTCCGGGGGCATGTCTATGGGCGGGCCAGTGACATCACGGAGCTGGTTTGCCCTCATTGGGTAAGCCGCTCACGTGACCGCTCGACAAATCAGTTTTGACTGATTTCACGCGCATCGCGCGCACCCGCACGGTGTATAGACGCGATCACTGCCCTGTATGGACGCAGCCTTAGGGTCAAGACAGACAAGTCTTCCAAAACTTGTCAAATACATCACTTGAACACACAAATTCGCTTCACCATGGCCGCCAACAAAAATCGTGGGGCCCAGGACAAACATTTTAAGCAGACCCCCATGTCAGCTGTATTGTGAGCCACCCCACCCCCCCCCCCATTTCACATCTCACAAGCCCCCTCTCTTTCCCCCCCCTCTTCCCATGTATTTGTCTCCCTTCCGTCTCAACCCCTCTCACTCCCGCCTCGCCTGCGTCTCACTCTTACTCCCTCTCCCCCTTTCTCTTCTCCCTCCGTCAATTACCCCACGCTCACTCATTCCCTCCCCCTCACACAATTCCCCCCACAAGATATATACCAAAAATCTTCCCACCCCCAATGCAAAAAACTTCCCACCCCCAAATACGTACAAAAAAAACCCCACCCCAAATATATACAACACCCCCAAATTAATACAAAAAACCCACTGACCCAATACATAAAAATACATAAAACTCCTCCCCATACATACACACACACATCATATAAAAAAAAATCCCAATACATATAAAAATACCCCAACCCATATAAAAATTCCCCCAAGCCCCCCAATACATATATAAAATTCCCCAAGCCCCCCAATACATATACAAATTTCCCCAAGTCCCCAATACATATACAAATTTCCCCAAGTCCCCAATACATATACAAATTCCCCCAAGCCCCCCAATACAGATTAAAATGACCCCCACAATACATATAAAATAAAGACTTACCTTGTGGATGATCAGGCTGGGTCCAGTGAATGGGGGGGCCCGGCGGCCAGCACTGCAAGTTGGGCTCGACCTCTGGCCAGGTCCGGCTGCCAGTGATCTCGCCGCCAGACCCCAACTCTCCCCTCAGCAGAAGCCTGCATGCTTCTATCCCTCTGTCCGCCGCCGAGCTTCCGACAAGCCTCCTTCTCATGCCGTCGCAAGCCGGAACCAGAGAGCTCGAATGTTAGAGGTGGCCCGTCGGTGTGGGACAGAAAGATAGTCATGCAGGCTGCTGCTAAAGGAGAGCCGGGGCCTGGCTGCGAGAGGACAGGCAGACGGGCCTGGCCCGAGGTCGGGCACAACTTGCAGTGCCAGCCGGGCCCCCCTGATTCACATGCCCAGGACGGCAACCCTGGCAGACCCACCCTGTTGGCGGACCTGTGCTTCACCCCGACAAGAATGAAGTTGGTCACTGGCAAAAAATTGGTATCTTTAATCCCTTCCCCTGCGCTTGATCAGATCCACACCTGCATTTGTTCTCCAACAATGCGTGATTCTCCCAAAATAAAGTGAAATACACACACACACATAAAAAAACCACACTGCACGTGTTGCACGACACAAATTACCATCCTCGGCTTGAGCTTCCTGAGTGGTGTACGGCAGCTGGGATCAGTGTTGCACTGCTCTCCTCCGTTCGCGGCCGCAACTCCTCACACTGTCACTCTTGATGACGTCACTGCCGGGCACCAACTTCTTGTGCCTCTGCTAACGGACAGGAATAGCTCAACCCTACGCGTTTCGTGACATACAGTGTAACTTCGTCAGGGGTAATGAAGCTCTATAATCATACACAAGCTTTTATAGAGCCTGGTTAGATAACCTATTTAACCCTTTCAGAGTTTTTCTTGAAGCCATAAAGGATATTTAATGACAATAAATTAGTCTTAAGAACTGGGAGCAGCCATACTGATATTTTCTTTCTTAGATGAGTTTTCTGGCAAAATGACGGGGTTAAAGCTGAAATGGAGCAAGTTAAAAGATGGTTCAATTTTATGAGCTTACAGTCAAAAGCAGCATTATTACACACATTTATCTGGGCATAAGATAACAAGTCAAACTACAAACCATTAGGGATATATAGATTAAAAGACATAACTCCTATTATAGATAGTAGAGGCACAGAGGCTAGATCATAAGTGTTATCTAGAAGTTTATAAATAATAGACTAGACTTACGTGGGATAAGCAGAATAGTAGAATCTATAACAGTTGTGGGCCAGAGTGCCACCCACATATATCTGGGTTAATAGTAGGGGCTGACCTTACCCCAGGAACCAGTTTAGTTCAATTCACACAACAGGGAGATTCTGCTGTTGGAGAAGCCCCATGAGACAGGACCAGGGCTCGGGAGCGAGCACAGGCCAGTAGAACGATTATGAATATAAATACACTGACTGCATTACACAGGGATTTAGTGACCCCTCGAGCCGAATTTTCGCCAATTGATCACAGGAGAATGGATCGATCGTCAACTTAGCTAATCACTTGTAAGTGTTTGCATTTAAAAAAAAAAAAAAAAGCAGCTTGAACTGCTGCTTTAAATCCAACCTAGCGGCGGGAAAACATGAAATCACTTGGTGTACATGACTTCCTTGAAAAGGAGGATGAAATCACCATCTAACCCTTTGGGTGCCCTTTTGATGTAGCTGCTAAGTCACCACGTCTGGCCCCATGATGTAATAGCTACGTCATAGTAATCCTGCTGGTTTTCCTAGGGGAGATGTCATTCTGTGCTCCTGTGCAGGGCAGGACGGATCTATCACTACGTGGGATAGAAGGGAGGGGGTCTCCCCGTTCGTTCTGTCATCAGTGAGGGAGCGATCACATGACCCCTCTGTCACTCAAAGGGTTAAAATAACAGTTTTACTTATTTGTGTATTGTGAAAGAAATCCTGTTTTGTATTTCTCCAGGAACATTTGTGTTTGACTAATGAGGGCATTATAATTACATTGTTTTCTATGGAAGTGTTATGTTTTTTTTGTTTGCTAAAAGGGTTTTTTTACTTGACAATTCACTACATTTAACCTATTAAATATGCCATTGTTGTTGGGTCACGTTCTTCCTAGGAGGGACTGCCTCTTTAAATACCATTTTCCTACTCTGCTTCAGTTTAAATAAATCCTGAGATTACAAACCCATAAGAGTTTGTACAATCAGCCTTTTCTCCTTGCTAGCTATCCTAAGCACTCCTTTACCTCTGACCCCACACAAGTATTTCCCCGTCTTAGGAACGCAGGGCCACACTTTCCAGAGCCTTATTTAACCAGAGGCAGCTGTTGACATTATGGATAACTTTGGTTGCTGTCACCTACACTACTTTACCTAGATTACTGGGCAGCTAATGCCACATCTATATTCTCCAGCCTATTACTCTGTCTGACATTTAGCATCACTTGTTGTCTTTCCAAATCCTTGCAAAACCTCCCGAAACTACTGAAGAAACAGTAATATTTATTTTATTTATCCCCCAAAAAGCTTGTCAAATTATTTCCCCAATACCGCCTCAAGAGAAGAGTTACCCGTCTCACGTGGTTTCTCTTACTGTGTTTCTATTGCTGTTTGTGTTCTGTATCCCCCTTCCTCCCACACCCTTTATTTGCCTCCCAGGTACTGATCTGCAGGGGGTTATTTTTCCGTATCCACTTTTCCTCCTCTGTTTATCAAACACTAGATTCACTAAAGTGCAATAGCCTCAATTGCACTTTAACAGCCACTCAAGTAAATGGCAATGAGCATGTGATCACAGCAGCTCTTTGCACCTCTCCCCTCACTCCTGTCTTCTCCTCTCAGCCTTGTTCAGCACTATTGCTGCCCAGGTAAAATCTGCGATCTGTGGAGCGGTGGGGTGTGTGGCCATGACGGGGGGAGTGGGAGGGGGGGGGGTTATTTCGAACCTAAACCGACATTGATGCCTCATTAGACTGTGGCTCAAGGCTTTTTCTATAGTCCGCTTTCCAAATCAGCCCAGGGCATGTTATAAGCTCAGGTTGCTAATGGAACACATTCCTGTTACAACACCTTGTTACATCAACCCCACTTTCTGTTTAGTTTCACCAGAAGAAAACTCACCTTAGTGTCACTTGTGTTATCTTGTCGGGACTTTTTAATTACAACAGTGTTTTTATTTATTTTTAAGTAATAAGAAAGTAGTCACTGGTGTGGCCTGTGGCTCCCATTCCAATCAAATTGTGGGTACATACAAGTGAGCCATCGTATATACATTGCTCTCCATTAACTTCTGTTCACCTCAAAAACTGTCGAGAAGAAAGAAAAGACAAGTCACATTATTAACAACTTGTATCTTTTTTTCATCTCTTCCTTTATAAAATAGACATTACTTTGAGTCCTCACTAACTGTCCCAATTTTAGGTTTGTAAATTGTGCGAGAAACGAGGAAGAACAGAACCTTGAGGCGTTCCAGTACTACAGGAAAATCTACTACAGAACCTGCACAGACCTCCCCCCACACACAGAGCTCCTGGTCTGGTATGGAGATATATATAGGAAAGAGCTTGGTATCAAGAGGGTGCGGTGTGCAAAAGTCACTTTCCAGCACAAGGTAATCAGGAATATATGTGTTACATGGTTTTTCATCTCTCTTGTCTTATTACTGATGTTAAATTGCAAATAGTGATAGATGTGCATACACCATTACTGGTCAACTAGAACTTAATATCACTAAACCTGACTTGAATCAAAGGGCCAGATACACCTAGCAACTTTAACCAAAAATGCTGCATAACCGCCCATAAAAAAAGTCCCTTATTGTGCAATGAATCAGCATTGCAGCGCCAAAAATAAAGCACTTTTTATTGGACCCGTTAAAAGCATCAGTTCCGATACAAAACAGGCATAATATAAAATTTTCAAGTAAAAAACTGCCATACGTCAAGCTCCGATATTTATCGGAACAGGATGAACGGCAGAAATACCACAAATATTTTATCACCTACTTCAGGCTGGCGTTGGCCCTGTCTTTCCTATGTATATAATGTCCAATATTCTGCCAATTATATACATAGGCAAGATGAGGTAAACCAACATGGAATAGATGATAAAATCGTTGTTAAAATTCATTACAGTACATATTAACCCCTTAAGTAGTCCACGGGTCAACTAGTCATCAGTTTCCATGACTAGCTGACCACATGGGATAATATAAACACTACACTAACTACCTCCCTTTGCCCCCTTAGTGGCTAGTAAAGCATGGTTAGTTCTTGGTTTGTCTCGAAGGCATAAACAAAACACTACGACTCAGTTGCATCAAATTCTGTTAAAGTGGAGTTAATATCGCACCCTGGGAAATAATAAATTATATTACCGCATTTTTAAGGTGATGTTTACTGGGTGCGATATTTGGGCCAATCGCGCGATATGGGAATTAACGTGACCGTTAATAATGTGTTATCGCATTTGGTTATTATTTCTATCGTAGGCTTCTGTAATGTCTATTATTACAGAAATCTATGATAAAAATAACATTAACCTGTTTCATGCCTGTGGTTCCCTCACAGTGCAATTATATGGCGCTGTCACACAACATACAAGTTTATATGAACCAAAGTGACTGTGAACTTAGTAAAAATGAGGGTAAATTTTGCTCAAAAACCTCTGGTGAGGACTTGTTTCCAAAAGTCCTCTCTTACATACAACTCTCCACAAAGTCCAGAAGGAGCAGGGATACCTGAAAAGAGAATATATAGTGTACACTGTGCTTGGAATAAGAAGAGATGTATGGATTCAATCTTGGCTCAGTATGTCAGCCCACTTACAATGTAAAAGTAGATAACACTTCTCCTAACTGTGGCAATCACTTTTTCTTCTTGTCAAGATGAAAGGAGAGTGTAGATAATATCACAGCTAAAGAGAGAAAAAAGAGACAAACTGGAATTCAGTCATAAACAGTTTAGTATAAAGAAAGTAATGTACTTCATGTCCTCACACTCTACATGAAAGATGAGCATTTAACAGGAGGAAGACACTGTGCTCCGGTCACCGGTGTGTATCTCAGATAATCCGGATGCCTGCCCGATTACAGTCCTGCTGACCTTGGGAGAAATTCCGTTTGTCTCTCTCCCCTCCGGTTCCCTTGGCGTCTGACGTCACTTCCGGTTTCGCCGCTCTCACTAGGAAGCCTGAGGCTTTGCAGTTAATCGTCCGGTGCTGCAGCTGTCTTTTGTCCCACACTTTAGAAGTATTATCTCTACAAGTTTCACAGCTATAGTGCTACTTTGTCAGAAATATATGCACAGTCTCTCTCTCTCTATATATATATAGAGAGAGAGAGAGAGAGAGAGAGAGAGAGAGAGAGAGAGAGAGAGATATATACATACATACATACTAGTCTTTGTGCCCGGGGAGCTGCCGACACATCTCCCCGCCCCCCCTCCCTGTCCGTCCATCCCGCCACTATGCTGCTGGCACATTTCCCCACGCTGCTGCTGCATCTAACCTCGCTGCCGGCACATCTCCCTGTCCCCCCCCCCCCGCTGGCTGGCACATCTCCCCCCTTCGCTGGCACATCCTCCCCCCCCTTCGCTGGCACATTCCCCCCCCCCCCCTTCGCTGGCACATCCCCCCCCCCCTTCGCTGGCACATCCCCCCCCCCCTTCGCTGGCACATCCCCCCCCCCTTCGCTGGCACATCCCCCCCCCCTTCGCTGGCACATCCCCCCCCCCCTTCGCTGGCACATCCCCCCCCCCCTTCGCTGGCACATCCCCCCCCCTTCGCTGGCACATCCCCCCCCCCTTCGCTGGCACATCTCCCCTGCACATCTCACTTCACACACACGCACAGCCCCGATACAGCCAAGGACACGCCCCCTCCCTTAGTAGCCACGCCCCGCTCCTGCTCTAACATTTTTGCAGGACACCCGATGGAAACTTAGAATGTCCATTATTTGGGAGGTGAGTCATATTGGAAGCTCAAAATAGTTGCGTTGACCTTCAAATCTGCAGCTGAATGTCCAGTAAAAGTTTTGTTGTGCTACGTCGTGCCGTTTATGAGATTTCGATGCTCGCACATACATACAAACAAACGGAATAACAAACTTAGAAATATAGTATATATACTATACTATTACTCAAAGGTAATCTTAAAAAACCGAAAGAGAGACGGTTGCATGAATACAAATTTATGCAACTGTTCTGGTCACTTAGCGGTGGCCTAAACAGAGACCAAAGTTTTATGAGTCATTACTGACACAAGTGACCTCTCTTCCCATGAGTGCTAATGACCATGTCTGTACATACTGTGCTATATGTATGCACACACAGCTGTCTCTTACATATACAAATACTCCATGTTATTCCATCCCCATATACCAATAGGGACCACATAGTATCTACACACACTTTTAGTAATGCAACACTCACATTTCCACACCCTTGATATACACTCCCACTCCACACACCTTTTGTAAAGCGCTGTATACACTGGGCTCTTCATTCAATTATATTTACATACATACACACACACACTCACTCACACACTCACTCACACATCACTAACATTCAGGGACCATTTAACACCTCTAGCCATAAATCGCATCTACACGGGGGGAGGGATATACACAGATAACATTCCAAGAGACACTGTTTTTAAGTAAGGCTTGCTTCATTGATTGTAACACCGCCGGAAGAAGAGATCAGTGTATCTCGAAAGCTCGCACAAATAAAAGCATTATTATCTATTCATTTTTGATTTTATATATATCCCCCATGGGTCAATTATGAGATTGCGACAGGCTGATTACAATTGCTTAATAGCTGAACACAGATCACAATATTACATTTTAGTAATCACATACATATACTAATACCCAGTGTTCGACAAACCTATACATTTGCACGCCCCGGGCATCGTGGCGAGCTCCTATTGGCCCAAGCAGTATACGTGTTGTGCTAGGTGGCGAGTAGATTTTTTGGTGATTTGTCGACCACTGCTTATACCTACAATAAAATTACTCTGAACTATTAATACAACAATAACATACAATGCAACATACAAAGTTACATTAAAAAAGCAACAATATAAACATTATCTGTTAAAATATATTACAAAACTCATACTCAACAAAGACACAATAAACCACATCACCGCTCATGGAAAAAGGAAAAGAGAGAAAAAGAGGACTTTTAATGCACATAAAAGAATATATAGTGAAAAATGCACATCTGCAGCGAGTAGGTACAAGTAAATTTCATGGTCACGGGTTGAGTGAGTCAGAGGGAATAGAGAGCTCATAGGAAGATGACAAACTGTATTATTGATTGGAAATTTGTTTAGATTTCGAACTGTAAGGCAAGTACATTAAAAAAGATTAATTAAAATTCTTATTTTAAGAAAGGTATCAGTTCGAAATCTACATTTAAACCAAATGGTGTTAACGTCTTTGATTTATGCATCCAGTACATCTTCTTTTTGCTCAAATCTACTTCTCTGTCTCTCCCTCTTCAATGTTGATGAACTACCTCTATTCCATATATCTCAGTCCTTCCGGATCAGAATTATGACATGCAGCAAAGTGTTTTGATACATTATGTGTGACAACACCCCTCCGGATATTGCTCAGTTGTTCCAGGATGCGTGTGCGGATAGGTCTCTTTATTTTCCCTATATACTGAAGCCTGCACGGGCATTCTAATAGGTAAATAACGAATTCAGACCTATAATTAAAACATTTGTCAATCTTATATGTGTCTTTCTTCACATTTGATTTAAAAAATGTTTTGCATGTATTTGCATGCTGTGCAAGACGGGCATCCATAAAATCCCTTAAGCTTCTTCAGAAAGCCACCACCATCGTTATTTATCTTTATTTTCGTAAGGGCACTAGGGTATATCTTATTTTTGATGTTACATGTCTCTTTTTTCTCTCTTAATCTGAGGGATTATCTACACTCACCTTTCATTTTGACAAGAAGAAAAATTGATTGCCATACACTGGCGACACACTTTATTCGAGCTCGGCTAGTCCCACGAATTCGGGTATACCCGGGTGTATTGAGGTTTGTGACTGTTTTCTGCCCGAGTGCATTAAGGTATTTTCCAGGCAGGGATTGAAGCATTTTATTCCCGCTGGCTGCAATACTGCACAGTATATATATATATATATATATATATACTGCATTACAATTCATGAATTTATGCCATCTGGTAGACACGCGAAGCATTGCAGCCTATTAAATCCTAATCATTATCATTTAACAGAACAGCCGCCCGTCAGCCAGGCATGAACCCAGGCTGGGAAGGCAAACGCAACGGGGCTTGTCAGAGGTGAGGAGCGGCGCATTCCAGGTATCTGCCAGGTACATACTAGGTATTTGCTCGAATAAAGTGTGTCGGTGCAGTAGTTAGGAGAACGCGTGTTATCTACTTTTACACTGTAAGTGGGCTGACATATTAGCCAAGATTGAATCCTTACATCTCTTCTTATTCCAAGCACAGTCTACACTATATATTATCTTTTCTCTTTTTTGGGTTTCCCTGCTCATGCTTGAGGTTACCAAGGTATACCACAGGCACCAAAGGGGTTAATACTTTATTTAAAGAAAACAATACCTAATCCTGTTGACTCGGTTAGTGGCCAGTAACGCATTGCTAAGGTAATTGAGGGGTTAATGTCACGGATGCTCACTACAACCTGGACTAGACCGCGGGGCTGAGGTGGGGAAGATATATAACCACCGCCCTAAACCCCAGGGATGGGTCCGGATTGCAGGGTCGTGAACATGTAGCCGGGTCAGGGTAGGAGAGTAGAGAGGGTAGCGGGTACTTGCCTATGGTTTGGGGTTGGAGAGTGTAGAATGGTCGAGGTCCGTAAGCCGTGATCGTGGAGTAGAGAGCATAGAAGTTAGTTAAACAAGCCGTGGTACAGAGGAACAAGAAGAGACAGGTCAGGCACAAGCAGGGTAAAAACAGGAATATGTATACCGACAAGAACAGGTACTTGGGCTGCAAATGAGCAAGGTGCATAGGAAGGTCCATGCTCAGCAACAACCAGAGGGCAGAGTGAACCTAAATACCGGAGAGAGCCTATGAGGGGGAAAAGAGGAGGAGTGATCAGACGTACGTTAACCGGTGATGGGCTGAGGCTGGATGTGGCTCAGGTGTAGCCCACCTGAGATTAGTACAGGCATTGGTCCATTTAAGTGGTGCATACACGTACCGTGAGCGCACCCGAGGTTGGTGCGCAACGCACCGAGATGGGATACGGGGGCGATGCGCCGAGGGAGCGCGTGCCGCAGGGGAGCGGAAGACGCGGACGCGTGGGCCGCTATGGCGAGATGTGGGTGCCGGTGAGTAGGAAGGCGCGGGGACCGGAGGTGCAGTCCTGGCGGTTAAATCCCTCTCACTTCCACCCCACCCGGGAAGCCTAACCACCCTCCTCGGGGCAACTACCGTCATCACCCACATCCCCTACCGCCGCCCCCCTTCTAGACTAATGCTCAATATCCCTATTAGACAAATATAGTTTTAAATATTAAAAAGAAATATGTACACGTTTAAAATAAAACAAAAAAGAATATTCAAAATACATTTTAAACATAAAACCATTGATTATCACTGTGGATAACTAGGCCTTCTCAATGGGGGGCCCATATATCCACATTGCGATAAATGGTAACCCAGTAATAAATAGATCAACAATATTAAAATACATTAATAACCTCACTCAGTGGCTAACCGCTAACTTAATAATGGGAGTTGATGGATTTACCATGTGACGAATGCCCTTTTTTGGGTGCTGCGATGTCACCTTCTAGAGAGGGAATCGCATACCTTTTTTTTAAATCACATTCCATGATTTTGTATCGTTTTTGTGTTTGCATAGTCCCCACCACCATTGTATATGTACAGTTGTGTGAAAAAGAAAGTACACCCTCTTTGAATGCTATGGTTTTACATATCAGGACATAACAGTCATCTGTTCCTTAGTAGGTCTTAAAATTAGGTAAATACAACTTCAGATGAACAACAACACATGACATATTACACCGTGTCATGATTTATTAACAAAAATAAAGCCCAAATGGAGAAGCTATGTGTGAAAAACTAAGTACACCCTTACTGCTTCCATAGGAATTAAGATGCTAAGTACAGTAGCAGACAGGTGCTGCTAATCAAATGCCCTTGATTAATTGATCATCAGCAAGTGCGACCACCTCTATAAAAGCCAAAGTTTTAGCAGTTTGCTGGTCTGGAGCATTCAGGTGTGTGTTAACACAATGCCAAGGAGGAAAGACATCGGCAATGATCTTAGAAAAGCAATTGTTGCTGCCCGTCAATCTGGGAAGGGTTATAAGGTAATTTCCAAACAATTTAAAGTCCATCATTTACAGTGCGAAAGATTATTCAAAAGTGGAAAACATTCAAGACAGTTGCCAATCTTCCCAGGAGTGGACGTCCCAGCAAATTCATCCAAAGGTCAGACCGTGCAATGCTCAGAGAAATTGCAAAAAAAACCAATAGTTACATCTCAGACTCTACAGGCCTCAGTTAGCATGTTAAATGTTAAAGTTCATGACAGTATAATTAGAAAAAGACTGAACAAGTATGGTTTGTTTGGAAGGGTTGCCAGGAGAGAGCCTCTTCTCTCTAAAAAGAACATGGCAGCACGGCTTAGGTTTTCAAAGTTGCATCTGAACAAACCACAAGACTTCTGGAACAATGTCCTTTGGACAGACGAGACCAAAGTGGAGATGTTTGGCCATAATGCACAGCGCCACGTTTGGCGAAAACCAAACACAGCATATTAGCACAAACACCTCATACCAACTGTCAAGCACGGTGGTGGAGGAGTGATGATTTGGACTTGTTTTTGAAGCCACAGGATCTGGGAACTTTGCAGTCATTGAGTCGACCATGAACTCCTCTGTATACCAAAGTATTCTAGAGTCCAATGTGAGGCCACCTGTCCGACAGCTTAAGCTTGGCCGGAATTGGGTCATGCAACAGGACAATGATACCAAGCACACCAGCAAATCTACAACAGAATGGCTGAAAAAGAAAAGAATCAAGGTGTTGCAATGGCCCAGTCAAAGTCCAGACCTCAACCTGATTGAAATGCTGTGGCAGGACCTTAAGAGAGCTGTGCATAAACAAGTGCCCACAAACCTCAATGAACTGAAGCAACTTTGTAAAGAAGAGTGGGCCAAAATTCCTCCACAACGAAGTGAGAGACTGATAAAGTCATGTAGAAAACGATTACTTCAAGTTATTGCTGCTAAAGGTGGTTCTACAAGCTATTGAATCATAAGGTATACTTAGTTTTTCACACATGGCTTCTCCTTTTTGGCCTTATTTTTGTTAAATCATGACACAGTGTAATATGTCATGTGTTGTTGTTCATCTGAGGTTGTATTTACCTAATTTTAAGACCTGCTAAGAAACAGATGATTGTTATTATGTTTTAATATGTAAAACCATAGAATTCAAAGAGGCTGTACTTTCTTTTTCACGCCACTGTATATATGTTAAAATACAATTATTGTGCATTTGGTTCCTGATTTAGCAGAAAGTTGGGTCATCCTATAACTATTAGAGATCTGGTACATGATGTAGTAACAGGAACACCCGGTGACTGATATGTGAGCTTCTAATGAGACACGTATTCTTTTCAATTTACAAACATTTTTTAATTATACCTTCACAACTGAAACTATCGATTTACTATCTATCAAAGGATTTGATAAGATTTCTGCACTTTAATTGGTGTTTTGCAGCTAGTGAGATTTCCTTTTAAATCGTTAAATATGATGATCCACTTTAAATGTATAATCCATTACATCTACTCTCCCTGCCCATATGGTGCACATGTTGTGCTAAACCCTTCATTTTTACAATGTACATCTACGGTTTACTTTCATCCTGAACTTTTTGTGATACGCCAACTTACCTCTCCTTCATGACCTTTTGTATTGTATGTCTTTATTCATATAGCGCCAAAAGTGTACTCAGCGCTTCACAAAGAATACATTACAGGGAATTATAATAATACAATAAGTGCAACAAAATCAGACAATAGGAAAGGAAATCCCTGCCCCGAAGAGCTTACAATATGAGTTTTGATGGGGAACTTACAGAGACATTAGGTGAGGAAATAAGTGTTGTAGATGGCAGTGCATGGTCACAATGCATGGTAACAAGTTTTAAGGTTAGTCAAATAACTAAAGGGTTAACACACTTTACAGGGGAAGAGATGGCAGGGAGACATGGGTGAAATCAGGTGTGTAAGACAGTGTGTAACAGTGACTTTTTTGTCTCGTCTAGTACAAAACCAAGCACCAATAATCCAGCCATGCCAGCACTGCAAGGTTCCTTTTAGCAGTCAGGATTACCTCATCAAACATCTGAAGTTCAAACACCCAAATCAGTATATGGAAAAGATGATGACAGAACAATCTTGCAGCAATCCAATAAATATGACAGAAAATGCATCTTTCAACCAGTCAAGGCAATTAATAAACAATGTAACTGCTTCTCATTCCAAAAGATATATATTAGCAGCTATCACAGGAAAAGATCTTGGAAAAAGTGGGAAGAGTCTAACTTGGTTATCAGACCAGAACGCACAGAAGAGAATACAGACCGGGGAGAGACCGCATGTATGTGGGGAATGTGGGAAGGGATTTAGTTGGTTATCCTATCTGAACATACACACAAGGACACACACAGGGGAGAGACCGCATGTATGTGGGGAATGTGGGAAGGGATTTAGTCTGTTATCCCACCTCAACGTACACATAAGGACACACACAGGGGAGAGGCCGTATGTATGTGTGGAATGTGGGAAGGTATTTAGTCGGTTATCCCACCTGAACACACACCAGAGGACACACACAGGGGAGAGACCACTTGTATGTGGGGAATGTGGGAAGAGATTTAGTCATTTATTCAGCCTGAAAACACACCAGAGGACACACACAGGGGAGAAACTGCATGTATGTGGGGAATGTGGGAAGGGATTTAGTCGGTTATCCCACCTGAACATACACACAATGGCACACACAGGGGAGAGACCGCATGTATGTGGGGAATGTGGGAAGGGATTTAGTCGGTTATCCTATCTGAACATACACACAAGGACACACACAGGGGAGAGACCGCATGTATGTGGGGAATGTGGGATGGGATTTTGTGACATTTCCAGCAGGAACAAACACAAAAGGACACACACTGGGGAGAGACCGCATGTATGTGGGGAATGTGGGAAGGGATTTAGTCGGTTATCCAGTCTGAACATACACACAAGGACACACACAGGGGAGAGACCGCATGTATGTGGGGAATGTGGGAAGGGATTTAGTCAGATATCCCACCTGAACACACACAAGAGGACACACACAGGGGAGAGACCGCATGTATGTGGGGAATGTGGGAAGGGATTTAGTCGGTTATCCCACCTGAACACACACCAGAGGACACACACAGGGGAGAGACCACATGTATGTGGGGAATGTGGGAAGAGATTTAGTCATTTATTCAGCCTGAACACACACCAGAGGACACACACAGGGGAGAAACTGCATGTATGTGGGGAATGTGGGAAGGGATTTAGTCGTTTATCCCACCTGAACATACACACAATGGCACACACAGGGGAGAGACCGCATGTATGTGGGGAATGTGGGAAGGGATTTAGTTGGTTATCCTCTTTGAAAAAACACACAAGGACACACACAGGGGAGAGACCGCATGTATGTGGGGAATGTGGGAAGGGATTTAGTCAGATATCCCACCTGAACACACACAAGAGGACACACACAGGGTAGAGACCGCATGTATGTGGGGAATGTGGGAAGGGATTTAGTGCCTCATCCAGCCTGAACAAACACAAAAGGACACACACAGGGGAGAGACCGCATGTATGTGGGGAATGTTGGAAGGGGTTTAGTGATTTATCCAGCCTGAGGACACACACAGGGGAGAGATCTATCTCTAAATCCCGGCATGTTTAGGGATAACCAGCGACTAAGACGCTTACATATAAGTGCACACGTGTATCTGTGTTACGCTAAATCAATGAAAAGGGACTTTGTTAGTGGTGCATAAAACAAGCATTTTAAATGCAGGTTATTTGTATCATTTTTATTGTAGTTTTATTTAAAGAAAAAGGTTGTTAATGTTTTATATTTCCATGCTGTTGGTTCTAATAAAATTTACGTTTCCCATTATGCAGAAGCGGTCTGTAGCCTCACTTAGCTGTGAATCGGTATAGTTTCACCGCGACCAATTTGCCATCGGCATTAGGCCGCAGATGGACCGTCCGCCACCAGCTGCTTCTAATGTAAGTTTTATTACTGTTTTGGGTATGGGGTTAATTTAAGGGGTTTAGGGTAGGGTGTCTTAGGGTACGTGCTTGGAGTAGGTGGTTTTAGGGTAATGGATTAAGGTAGTTGGATTTGGGGTAAGAGGTGTGACGACCTTCATAATAAAGGTGAAGGGACTGTGGTGGGGCACGGAACTGTGGGGGTACACGGTGTCACGGTAGCTTATGACAGGCTGTAATTTACACCAAAAATATATATAAATATATATATATATACCTGGGTTTAAACTGGGACGAGACTTAGATATGATAAAATGTAATTTATTCCTTGATAAAGGTGAACACACAAAATGTACAAATAACAGCAAAATATAGACACTTAAAGATTATGACAAGAAAGCCATCAGGATTACAGACTGGGCCATTTCTTCCATATTTCAGCTGACAT